>NC_081185.1:1059544-1182718 GCF_029867415.1 Vicia villosa
TAAACTTTTAAAGTTTGCTCCTTTTGAATATTTTTGTGTGCTATACTACATAAAAGCCACGAAGTTCGTTAAACTTGCAAAAGTTGGTAATTTGGAAGATTTCCGTGTGCTATACTACATAAAAGTCAAGAATTTTGTTAAACTTCCAAAATTAGGCCTTTTGGAAAATTTCTATGTGCTATACTAAATAAAAGTCACGAAGTTCGTTTAGCTTGTATACATTGGTAATTTGAAAGATTTTCGTGTGCTATACTACATAAAAGTCAAGAAGTTTCTTAAACCTTAAAAGTTTGGTCTTTTGGAAGTTTTTTCGTGTGCTATATAATACATAAAAGTCACGAAGTTTGTTAAACTTCCAAATTTTAATATTTTGGAAGATTTTCGTGTGCTATATTACATAAAAGTCACGAAGTTTGTTAAACTTACAAATTTTGGTATTTTGGATGATTTTCTTGTGCTATAGTACATAAAAGACACGAAGTTCATTAAACTTGCAATTTTTTCTATTTTGGAAGATTTTCGTGTGCTATACTACATAAAAGTCACGAATTTTGTTAAGCTTGCATACATTGGTATTTTGGAAACTTTTCTTGTGCTATACTACATAAAGGTCAAGCAGTTTGCCAAACTTGCAAAATTTTATCTTCTGGAAGATTTTCGTGTGCTACACTACATAAAAGTCACGAAGTTCGTTAAACTTCTAAAATTTGGTCCTTTTGAAGATTTTTGTGTGCTATACTACATAAATGTCACGAAGTTAGTAAACTTCAAAAATTTGGTAATTTGGAAGATTTTTGTGTGCAATACTACATAAAAATCACGAATTTTGTTAAACTTCCAAATTTTGGTCTTTTGGAAAATTTTCGTGTGCCATACTAACTAAAAGTCACGAAGTTCGTTAAACATGTATACATTGGTAATTTGGAAGATTTTCGTGTGCTATACTACATAAAAATCAAGAGGTTTCTTAAACTTCAAAATTTTGGTCTTTTGGAAGATTTTTTCGTGTGCTATACTACATAAAAGTCACGAAGTTCGTTAAACTTGTATACATTGGTAAGTTGGAAGATTTTCGTGTGCTATACTACATAAAAGTAAATAAGTTTCTTAAAATTCCAAAATTTAGTCTTTTGGAAGATTTTCGTGGGCTATACTACATAAAAGTCACGAAGTTCGTTAAACTTGTATACATTGGTAATTTGGAAGATTTTCGTGTGCTATACTACATAAAAGTCACGAAGTTCGTTAAAATTTTAAAATTTGCTCCTTTTGAAGATTTTTGTGTGCTATACTACATAAAAGCCACGAAGTTCGTTAAACTTGTAAAAGTTGGTAATTTGGAAGATTTCCGTGTGCTATACTACATAAAAGTCAAGAATTTTGTTAAACTTCCAAAATTTGGCCGTTTGGAAAATTTCTGTGTGCTATACTAAATAAAAGTCACGAAGTTCGTTAAGCTTGTATACATTGGTAATTTGGAAGATTTTCTTGTGCTATACTACATAAAAGTCAAGAAGTATCTTAAACCTTAAAAATTTGGTCTTTTGGAAGATTTTTCGTGTGCTATATAATACATAAAAGTCACGAAGTTTGTTAAACTTCCAAATTTTAATATTTTGGAAGATTTTCGTGTGCTATATTACATAAAAGTCACGAAGTTTGTTAAACTTGCAAATTTTGGTATTTTGGATGATTTTCGTGTGCTATAGTACATAAAAGACACGAAGCTCATTAAACTTGCAATTTTTTCTATTTTGGAAGATTTTCGTGTGCTATACTACATAAAAGTCACGAATTTTGTTAAACTTGCATACATTGGTATTTTGGAAACTTTTCTTGTGCTATACTACATAAAGGTCAAGCAGTTTGCCAAACTTGCAAAATTTTATCTTTTGGAAGATTTTCGTGTGCTACACTACATAAAAGTCACGAAGTTCGTTAAACTTCTAAAATTTGGTCCTTTTGAAGATTTTTGTGTGCTATACTACATAAAAGTCACGAAGTTAGTAAACTTCCAAAATTTGGTAATTTGGAAGATTTTTGTGTGCTATACTACATAAAAATCACGAATTTTGTTAAACTTCCAAATTTTGGTCTTTTGGAAAATTTCTGTGTGCCATACTAAATAAAAGTCACGAAGTTCGTTAAATATGTATACATTGGTAATTTGGAAGATTTTCGTGTGCTATACTACATAAAAATCAAGAGGTTTCTTAAACTTCAAAATTTTGGTCTTTTGGGAGATTTTTCGTGTGCTATACTACATAAAAGTAACGAAGTTTGTTAAACTTGTATACATTGGTAATTTGGAAGATTTTCGTGTGCTATACTACATAAAAGTAAATAAGTTTCTTAAACTTCCAAAATTTAGTCTTTTGGAAGATTTTCGTGTGCTATACTACATAAAAGTCACGAAGTTCGCTAAACTTGTATACATTGGTAATTTGGAAGATTTTCGTGTGCTATACTACATAAAAGTAAATAAGTTTCTTAAACTTCCAAAATTTAGTCTTTTGGAAGATTTTCGTGTGCTATACTACATAAAAGTCACGAAGTTCGTTAAACTTGTATACATTGGTAATTTGGAAGATTTTCGTGTGCTATACTACATAAAAGTCACGAAGTTCGTTAAAATTTTAAAATTTGCTCCTTTTGAAGATTTTTGTGTGCTATACTACATAAAAGCCACGAAGTTCGTTAAACTTGTAAAAGTTGGTAATTTGGAAGATTTCCGTGTGCTATACTACATAAAAGTCAAGAATTTTGTTAAACTTCCAAAATTTGGCCGTTTGGAAAATTTCTGTGTGCTATACTAAACAAAAGTCACGAAGTTCGTTAAGCTTGTATACATTGGTAATTTGGAAGATTTTCGTGTGCTATACTACATAAAAGTCAAGAAGTTTCTTAAACCTTATAAATTTGGTCTTTTGGAAGATTTTTCGTGTGCTATATAATACATAAAAGTCACGAAGTTTGTTAAACTTCCAAATTTTAATATTTTGGAAGATTTTCGTGTGCTATATTACATAAAAGTCACGAAGTTTGTTAAACTTGCAAATTTTGGTATTTTGGATGATTTTCGTGTGCTATAGTACATAAAAGACACGAAGCTCATTAAACTTGCAATTTTTTCTATTTTGGAAGATTTTCGTGTGCTATACTACATAAAAGTCACGAATTTTGTTAAACTTGCATACATTGGTATTTTGGAAAATTTTCTTGTGCTATACTACATAAAGGTCAAGCAGTTTGCCAAACTTGCAAAATTTTATCTTTTGGAAGATTTTCGTGTGCTACACTACATAAAAGTCACGAAGTTCGTTAAACTTCTAAAATTTGGTCCTTTTGAAGATTTTTGTGTGCTATACTACATAAATGTCACGAAGTTAGTAAACTTCAAAAATTTGGTAATTTGGAAGATTTTTGTGTGCAATACTACATAAAAATCACGAATTTTGTTAAACTTCCAAATTTTGGTCTTTTGGAAAATTTTCGTGTGCCATACTAACTAAAAGTCACGAAGTTCGTTAAACATGTATACATTGGTAATTTGGAAGATTTTCGTGTGCTATACTACATAAAAATCAAGAGGTTTCTTAAACTTCAAAATTTTGGTCTTTTGGAAGATTTTTTCGTGTGCTATACTACATAAAAGTCACGAAGTTCGTTAAACTTGTATACATTGGTAATTTGGAAGATTTTCGTGTGCTATACTACATAAAAGTAAATAAGTTTCTTAAACTTCCAAAATTTAGTCTTTTGGAAGATTTTCGTGTGCTATACTACATAAAAGTCACGAAGTTCGTTAAACTTGTATACATTGGTAATTTGGAAGATTTTCGTGTGCTATACTACATAAAAGTCACGAAGTTCGTTAAAATTTTAAAATTTGCTCCTTTTGAAGATTTTTGTGTGCTATACTACATAAAAGCCACGAAGTTCGTTAAACTTGTAAAAGTTGGTAATTTGGAAGATTTCCGTGTGCTATACTACATAAAAGTCAAGAATTTTGTTAAACTTCCAAAATTTGGCCGTTTGGAAAATTTCTGTGTGCTATACTAAATAAAAGTCACGAAGTTCGTTAAGCTTGTGTACATTGGTAATTTGGAAGATTTTCTTGTGCTATACTACATAAAAGTCAAGAAGTTTCTTAAACCTTAAAAATTTGGTCTTTTGGAAGATTTTTCGTGTGCTATATAATACATAAAAGTCACGAAGTTTGTTAAACTTCCAAATTTTAATATTTTGGAAGATTTTCGTGTGCTATATTACATAAAAGTCACGAAGTTTGTTAAACTTGCAAATTTTGGTATTTTGGATGATTTTCATGCGCTATAGTACATAAAAGACACGAAGCTCATTAAACTTGCAATTTTTTCTATTTTGGAAGATTTTCGTGTGCTATACTACATAAAAGTCACGAATTTTGTTAAACTTGCATACATTGGTATTTTGGAAACTTTTCTTGTGCTATACTACATAAAGGTCAAGCAGTTTGCCAAACTTGCAAAATTTTATCTTTTGGAAGATTTTCGTGTGCTACACTACATAAAAGTCACGAAGTTCGTTAAACTTCTAAAATTTGGTCCTTTTGAAGATTTTTGTGTGCTATACTACATAAAAGTCACGAAGTTAGTAAACTTCCAAAATTTGGTAATTTGGAAAATTTTTGTGTGCTATACTACATAAAAATCACGAATTTTGTTAAACTTCCAAATTTTGGTCTTTTGGAAAATTTCCGTGTGCCATACTAAATAAAAGTCACGAAGTTTGTTAAACATATATACATTGGTAATTTGGAAGATTTTCGTGTGCTATACTACATAAAAATCAAGAGGTTTCTTAAACTTCAAAATTTTGGTCTTTTGGAAGATTTTTTCGTGTGCTATACTACATAAAAGTAACGAAGTTTGTTAAACTTGTATACATTGGTAATTTGGAAGATTTTCGTGTGCTATACTACATAAAAGTAAATAAGTTTCTTAAACTTCCAAAATTTAGTCTTTTGGAAGATTTTCGTGTGCTATACTACATAAAAGTCACGAAGTTCGTTAAACTTGTATACATTGGTAATTTGGAAGATTTTCGTGTGCTATACTACATTAAAGTCACGAAGTTCGTTAAACTTTTAAAGTTTGCTCCTTTTGAAGAATTTTGTGTGCTATACTACATAAAAGCCACGAAGTTCGTTAAACTAGCAAAAGTTGGTAATTTGGAAGATTTCCGTGTGCTATACTACATAAAAGTCAAGAATTTTGTTAAACTTCCAAAATTTGGCCGTTTGGAAAATTTATGTGTGCTATACTAAATAAAAGTCACGAAGTTCGTTAAGCTTGTATACATTGGTAATTTGGAAGATTTTCGTGTGCTATACTACATAAAAGTCTAGAACTTTCTTAAACCTTAAAAGTTTGGTCTTTTGGAAGATTTTTCGTGTGCTATATAATACATAAAAGTCACGAAGTTTGTTAAACTTCCAAATTTTAATATTTTGGAAGATTTTCGTGTGCTATATTACATAAAAGTCACGAAGTTTGTTAAACATGCAAATTTTGGTATTTTGGATGATTTTCGTGTGCTATAGTACATAAAAGACACGAAGCTCATTAAACTTGCAATTTTTTCTATTTTGGAAGATTTTCGTGTGCTATACTACATAAAAGTCACGAATTTTGTTAAACTTGCATACATTGGTATTTTGGAAACTTTTCTTGTGCTATACTACATAAAGGTCAAGCAGTTTGCCAAACTTGCAAAATTTTATCTTCTGGAGGATTTTCGTGTGCTACACTACATAAAAGTCACGAAGTTCGTTAAACTTCTAAAATTTGGTCCTTTTGAAGATTTTTGTGTGCTATACTACATAAATGTCAAGAAGTTAGTAAACTTCAAAAATTTGGTAATTTGGAAGATTTTTGTGTGCAATACTACATAAAAATCACGAATTTTGTTAAACTTCCAAATTTTGGTCTTTTGGAAAATTTTCGTGTGCCATACTAACTAAAAGTCACGAAGTTCGTTAAACATGTATACATTGGTAATTTGGAAGATTTTCGTGTGCTATACTACATAAAAATCAAGAGGTTTCTTAAACTTCAAAATTTTGGTCTTTTGGAAGAGATTTTCGTGTGCTATACTACATAAAAGTCACGAAGTTCGTTAAACTTGTATACATTGGTAATTTGGAAGATTTTCGTGTGCTATACTACATAAAAGTAAATAAGTTTCTTAAACTTCCAAAATTTAGTCTTTTGGAAGATTTTCGTGTGCTACACTACATAAAAGTCACGAAGTTCGTTAAACTTGTATACATTGGTAATTTGGAAGATTTCCGTGTGCTATACTACATAAAAGTCAAGAATTTTGTTAAACTTCCAAAATTTGGCCGTTTGGAAAATTTCTGTGTGCTATACTAAATAAAAGTCACGAAGTTCGTTAAGCTTGTGTACATTGGTAATTTGGAAGATTTTCTTGTGCTATACTACATAAAAGTCAAGAAGTTTCTTAAACCTTAAAAATTTGGTCTTTTGGAAGATTTTTCGTGTGCTATATAATACATAAAAGTCACGAAGTTTGTTAAACTTCCAAATTTTAATATTTTGGAAGATTTTCGTGTGCTATATTACATAAAAGTCACGAAGTTTGTTAAACTTGCAAATTTTGGTATTTTGGATGATTTTCGTGTGCTATAGTACATAAAAGACACGAAGCTCATTAAACTTGCAATTTTTTCTATTTTGGAAGATTTTCGTGTGCTATACTACATAAAAGTCACGAATTTTGTTAAACTTGCATACATTGGTATTTTGGAAACTTTTCTTGTGCTATACTACATAAAGGTCAAGCAGTTTGCCAAACTTGCAAAATTTTATCTTCTGGAAGATTTTCGTGTGCTACACTACATAAAAGTCACGAAGTTCGTTAAACTTCTAAAATTTGGTCCTTTTGAAGATTTTTGTGTGCTATACTACATAAATGTCACGAAGTTAGTAAACTTCAAAAATTTGGTAATTTGGAAGATTTTTGTGTGCAATACTACATAAAAATCACGAATTTTGTTAAACTTCCAAATTTTGGTCTTTTGGAAAATTTTCGTGTGCCATACTAACTAAAAGTCACGAAGTTCGTTAAACATGTATACATTGGTAATTTGGAAGATTTTCGTGTGCTATACTACATAAAAATCAAGAGGTTTCTTAAACTTCAAAATTTTGGTCTTTTGGAAGATTTTTTCGTGTGCTATACTACATAAAAGTCACGAAGTTCGTTAAACTTGTATACATTGGTAAGTTGGAAGATTTTCGTGTGCTATACTACATAAAAGTAAATAAGTTTCTTAAAATTCCAAAATTTAGTCTTTTGGAAGATTTTCGTGGGCTATACTACATAAAAGTCACGAAGTTCGTTAAACTTGTATACATTGGTAATTTGGAAGATTTTCGTGTGCTATACTACATAAAAGTCACGAAGTTCGTTAAAATTTTAAAATTTGCTCCTTTTGAAGATTTTTGTGTGCTATACTACATAAAAGCCACGAAGTTCGTTAAACTTGTAAAAGTTGGTAATTTGGAAGATTTCCGTGTGCTATACTACATAAAAGTCAAGAATTTTGTTAAACTTCCAAAATTTGGCCGTTTGGAAAATTTCTGTGTGCTATACTAAATAAAAGTCACGAAGTTCGTTAAGCTTGTATACATTGGTAATTTGGAAGATTTTCTTGTGCTATACTACATAAAAGTCAAGAAGTATCTTAAACCTTAAAAATTTGGTCTTTTGGAAGATTTTTCGTGTGCTATATAATACATAAAAGTCACGAAGTTTGTTAAACTTCCAAATTTTAATATTTTGGAAGATTTTCGTGTGCTATATTACATAAAAGTCACGAAGTTTGTTAAACTTGCAAATTTTGGTATTTTGGATGATTTTCGTGTGCTATAGTACATAAAAGACACGAAGCTCATTAAACTTGTAATTTTTTCTATTTTGGAAGATTTTCGTGTGCTATACTACATAAAAGTCACGAATTTTGTTAAACTTGCATACATTGGTATTTTGGAAACTTTTCTTGTGCTATACTACATAAAGGTCAAGCAGTTTGCCAAACTTGCAAAATTTTATCTTTTGGAAGATTTTCGTGTGCTACACTACATAAAAGTCACGAAGTTCGTTAAACTTCTAAAATTTGGTCCTTTTGAAGATTTTTGTGTGCTATGTAACACCCCATATTTTCTAATTTTAATTTAATTGGAAATTAAATTATTAATTAGAGATAATTTAGTATTTGGTTGAATTATATGGAAAATGATGAGTTATTGGCATTGGGCCTAGAGTGGTGATTAGCAGAAGAGGGGGTGTTGACTAAGCAAGCCCATTATAATATTTTATTTTATTTTTCATAAAATAAAGGAATTGGGAAAAGAGGAGAGGAAAGGAGACAGACTCTGAGAAAGGGAGAACACGTGAAGTGAGAAGAGCCAAAGGGGAAGAAGATCTTCGAAGATTCGACTCTGAGGTAAGGGGGGATTCTTCGGGTTAGTATTCCTTATGTGATTATAGGTAGTATGATTGATTAGGATTGTTGTCTAGTTCAATCGTACGTGTCGGGTTTGGGACTTTGTTAGGTTTTGATGAATTGGTATGAACTACATGATTCTGTTGATGCTCATGTTATGTGTTGTTAATACTTGTATAAAATTTGTCTGAATTATGTGTTTATATGAAAATTGATGTTATATGTGTCATATGTTCTATGTACCTGAAATTGGGGAACATGGGATAGGGAAATGCTGTCAAAATAGTGAATTTTGCTGTGCAGGTACGTAGGAACCGGTTCCCGTATGGGACGAACCGGTTCCCCCTTGTAAAAACAAAGAAGTATGGATTCTGGGCAGCTGGGAACCGGTTCCCATGTAGGGACAACCCGGTTCCCCATAGTAAAAATCCGAGGCGTGATTCTGGAGACTGCCAGGAACCGGTTCCCATGTAGGGACAACCCGGTTCCTGCAGCATTTTTCTAAAAATGTTTTATCTTTGAAAACTCATAACTTTTGATCTGAGTATCCGATTTATGTGCCGTTTTGGGCGTTGCGAAGCTAATGAGATGCTTTAACTGATGAATTGATAAATGGGCAGTAGCCGACTTTACTTTAAGAACTCAAATTAATTATTTATGATTGAAACATGGTATACGTATATGTGCTTATTCATATGACTATTGATGCATGTATTTATGTTGGTGATGGGATTATAATATCCAATGAATGATGTTGGTGTATAACATGTCGTAAATGATACATGCTGTGTGACTTACTGTTGAGTTGTCTTATATAATTAATACGTGGTGTGTAATGATGATAGATGTACGAAGTATGATGATGATGATTGGTGATTGTGAATATTAATATATTGTTAATATTAAAATGTTGGTTACGGTGGCAATTAACATTAATATGATGTGTATGTTAATTGTGATGATGTGATGTATGGATGTGAATGATTGAATGATGCTTATACATGTACATACTTGTTGTGACCTTATTGGTAAGAGGTGATAAGCGATGTTAAGCATCGGAATGATGATGATGTATAAAGATGTAAGTATGTGTCATGTGTGCATTATTCATAAATCATTTGCATTGGAAGGCTAATTCCCATTGTGCGGAGATTAGCGGGAAGTCATCGTGTGCCCATGTGGGGTGTGAGCGATGAGGCAGTAGTCGTGTGCCCATGTGGGGTGTGAGCGACTAGAGGGCAGTATCAAAGAGAGAAGTCCTGTGATATGATTCACGAATTTTTGGTACCACATGCATAGTGTCAGTCGAATCATATGCATTGGTTATAACATGATTGGATGAGATCCAGTGTTATGCCTTGGTGTGTTTTTACATGGTTGATGTATTAAAAAGATGTTGTTAATATGACTTGATCTTTGATGAAATTGATGAGTTGTGGGCCGATGGCCAATATTGTTGGATGATGCTTGCTTGTTGTAATAATTCCGATTATATGTATGATTGAGTGGATGATAATTACTATGAGATTTTATTGCTTATGATTGCATAATGCTTATTAATTCGAATGAAACTCACCCTTACTTTGATGATTTCAGATTAAGGATGTAGCGGCGTCTTGATTGGGTGAAGATAGCTTGTAAGCTAGCCCGTAGTTCGTGTCGAGTCATGCTCTGATTGTAACACTGGGGAACGATAGTTTAGAGACGAATTATTATGTCGGTCTTGTTGTTTTATGATTGTTTTAGAATAACTTGCATGGATAATGAATATGCAATGTTATGGATTATTGTCCGCTGTGTTGAACATGAATTGTAATTATGTTAAGTGGTTCCTCGTGTAGCATGACAAATGACTATGGTATTTTTCTATTAAAGAAGTTGTGACATCCTTGTATTTCATGTTTACTCTGATTATTATTCTATTTTCCGCGGGGGTTTAGAAGGGTGTTACAATAGTGGTATCAGAGCATAGTCGGTCCTTGTGACCAGAGTCTTGTTGTTAATGTCCTTTCGGTATGCGACATGTGTGTGAAACACTGTCGGTACTCAGTGTGTTCTAACTGTTTGCCTGTAGAAGTGGGATTGAGACTAGTGGGGGAGAAGCTATGCTTCTCGGATATGTCTCAGATGCAAGATGTTAGAGTGATGCATAGGGCAGCAGTACAAGAGTGTAGACTTATTGTTTTCTGAAGTGAAGGTGACTTGGGCTGAAGACTGTGGTCGTTATTCAGTTGGAGTGTCTTGGAGTAGATGATGGTCATTTCTGAGAAATGGAATTTCGAAGTTGTGATGCTTCAAGTGCTACTGACGTATTGTGATGTTGTTGTGTGAGTAGCCTATGTGAAAGGTCGCTGTCGGAGTAGTGATTAAAGAAAGTATTGACGTAGACCTTGTCGTAGGATTACTAGTAAGTAATTGAGATGATAGTAGAGGTTATCGATATTGTTGAGAAAGTTTCGAAGTGCGAGTAATGCAAAGAGACGAGTGTGATCTCAAGGATAAGAAGGTTGATGATGGCGTACATGAATTTGGTTTCAGGATGTTGTAGAAATCGAGTTTCAGCGATGAAACGTGTTGTTTAAGTTATAAGAAGTTTGGAAGCGAAGAGATGTGATGAGATAATGTTAATAATGAGATTAATTTGGAAAGGATGAGTTTTGGAGCAGAATTTCCATAAGCAAATCGCAGGAAGATTGCTGAATCGTTATGAAACTTCGAAAATTCATAACTGGAGTCCTGGACATCCGATTTGAGTTCCGTTTGAAGCGTCGGAAAGCTAAAGAGATGGAGTTTGTTATAAAAATGGTTGCAGCAGCTGTAACAATATTTAATTGTGACCGGGTGCTGTTGGAAAGAGGTGAAGTACGGTTACACTTGTCCTTAGAACTAGATTGTTCGTTGGTGCGGCATGGGATGTCAGTGTCAGAGTTAAACAGAATAAAGGAATAATGAGGAGGCTTGTTGAGAAGCAATCTTAGAGATTAAATGTGCCAATTGAGAAGTTTTGGAGATGTCGTATAGGGTTTTGTTGCATGGTGTCGGTATTGTATCTTGGATAACGATTGGAAACATTCATGTCTTGAGCTCTGAGTGTCAGATTAATGTACCGTTTGAATCCACGAAGAGGAGAGATTATGTTCTACATTGTGGAAGAGTTATAAATACCATAGACAGATCCTAAGAGGAGATATGATGATGTCGGTTAAAGAAGCATGAACAAGTGTTGAATAAGAATGCCTATTACCGCGATTGTTCGGAACGAAGTCGAGTAGAATATGTCGTTGATGAATAAGATGATCAGGATGATTTAAGTATTAATGGATTTGAGTGATGAGGGAATCAGTAGAAAAAAAAAGCGACATAGACTTTGGAACCATTTGTGGTATATTGTGATGCGTCGTTGATGGGTTTGGATGGTGTATTGATGTAAAACCAGTAAGTCGTAACTTATGCGTCGGGACGATTGAAAGCGCAGGAAATGAATTATCTGACTCATGATTTAGAATTGGCAGCCATGGTTTTGTTTGAAGTTGCGGTAACATTATTGGTATGGTTCAAGATTGCCCCTAAAAATGTCGATGCTGATGGTGAAAGAGTTGGATTTAATTGAACAATTCAGAGAATTAAGTTTGGTATGTGAAGGTGCTCCTACTAATGTTGGATTGGGTATGCTGAGACTGGCTAATGGTATTCTTGACGAGATTAGAGAAAGTCAGAAAGCTGATGTCGAGTTGATCGATAAGTCGACCTTGAATTGCCAAGCTAAAGACGGTGAATTCAGAATTGACGAGGATGGTGTAATGAGGTCTAGAAGTCGCAGTTGTGTTCCAGATGTTACCGAGCTGAAAAGGAATATTCTAGAAGAAGGACACCATAGAGAATTATTAGACTATGACAATGTTAATGAGTTTGGGTGCAAACTCGGAAAAGACACTATTATGTAGTAACAACGGTTTATGCTTAAATATGATTGTCGGCTACCTATTGACAAATTGAGGACTTGATCACCCTTAATCTCTTGTTGATAATAGGCGGAATCATATAGATGGTATAAGGTTGCTTGTTACCTTAATGGTATAAGATGTGATGAATGCTGAGATGTGAGAATGACCACTCACCATATTGTGGGAACTTATGAGGAAGTGATTATGAAGGAGTGCAAAGTATTGGACGGTGACTTAAGACGAGTAGTCGTAGTCGTACAGCGAAAGTATGATGTAAAGTGGTGTTATGAGTGCTACTCGTGAGCAGTGAGAATTAATATGTCGGGGTCCTACATGGGGAATATGTGTTTATCTATATGTTGGGTTTAGAATCTCGTGGAAGTAAGGATGTCGTGCCAAAGGATTATGACCTTTTGAATAATTGCCGAGATGATGGATATCCTTTTACGGTTGTACGTAGTTAACGAGTAGGTATTCGGAGAAGTTAAGAAGAAGAATTGATATTACATGATGCTATAATAATCTTGTGATGTTGTAAGGTATTGTGTGGATTTCTAATTGAAATGAAGGATTATACTCTACGAAGGACGAAGTGGATTTCATTCTTAGTGAAGAGTGGGACTCTGTTGAGCTATCTTGTAAGCAATGGTATATTGAGGATGATGAGCTATGTAATTATAACTACTGATGTGCACTCATTTCCATAGTTGGAATGTTTAATAGATGAAGTAAATCAGGAATTTGTTTTTGAGTGCGAGTAAGTATTGACGAGTGGTGAGTTAGAACCATGGATGGTAAAGAATGATTCTTGAACGAATGAGTAAAGAGGGCCAGAGTTGGGTATAACCTTGAAGTCTAATTGATAATGATGGTTGCAATGAGTAATCAGGATGGTGCAGCAAAAGCAGAATGTAGCGTGTTGGGTAATTCTGGTGTGACCTAAGAGGAGCCAGACAATTGGAATTCAATGGTATAGGAATATGAGTATTGAGTTCTTGAAGGAAGCAGTTGGTAAAGAGTGTAAGTATTACTTTATCGCTCAATTGGAAGAGTGTGCCTAAGGTTAGTACATGGGTAAATGGAATCCATTACTACAGTGTTGATCAGTTGTGATCATACCATGGATTGTGTAATTGTATTATTCAGTTATTGAGTGTATTGTATGGATCACACCTCGAAGTTTCATTGTTGTTAGCCGTTGGAATTATAGCGAGTGGTACATCTAGGGATGGTCAAAAGCAACGTAAGAGCTGAGATTGAATGCATGAGGTATGCTTATGTTGGTTATGTCAGATGAACTTGGAGGTTCGACTAAGAAAGTGTTAACTGAGAACAGGAAGGTCAGATGGAGGACTCCTATTTGGAACTATTCGCTAGAAGTATGTTTTCGAGGACGAAAACTATTTTAGTGGGGGAGAGTTGTAACACCCCATATTTTCTAATTTTAATTTAATTGGAAATTAAATTATTAATTAGAGATAATTTAGTATTTGGTTGAATTATATGGAAAATGATGAGTTATTGGCATTGGGCCTAGAGTGGTGATTAGCAGAAGAGGGGGTGTTGACTAAGCAAGCCCATTATAATATTTTATTTTATTTTTCATAAAATAAAGGAATTGGGAAAAGAGGAGAGGAAAGGAGACAGACTCTGAGAAAGGGAGAACACGTGAAGTGAGAAGAGCCAAAGGGGAAGAAGATCTTCGAAGATTCGACTCTGAGGTAAGGGGGGATTCTTCGGGTTAGTATTCCTTATGTGATTATAGGTAGTATGATTGATTAGGATTGTTGTCTAGTTCAATCGTACGTGTCGGGTTTGGGACTTTGTTAGGTTTTGATGAATTGGTATGAACTACATGATTCTGTTGATGCTCATGTTATGTGTTGTTAATACTTGTATAAAATTTGTCTGAATCATGTGTTTATATGAAAATTGATGTTATATGTGTCATATGTTCTATGTACCTGAAATTGGGGAACATGGGATAGGGAAATGCTGTCAAAATAGTGAATTTTGCTGTGCAGGTACGTAGGAACCGGTTCCCGTATGGGACGAACCGGTTCCCCCTTGTAAAAACAAAGAAGTATGGATTCTGGGCAGCTGGGAACCGGTTCCCATGTAGGGACAACCCGGTTCCCCATAGTAAAAATCCGAGGCGTGATTCTGGAGACTGCCAGGAACCGGTTCCCATGTAGGGACAACCCGGTTCCTGCAGCATTTTTCTAAAAATGTTTTATCTTTGAAAACTCATAACTTTTGATCTGAGTATCCGATTTATGTGCCGTTTTGGGCGTTGCGAAGCTAATGAGATGCTTTAACTGATGAATTGATAAATGGGCAGTAGCCGACTTTACTTTAAGAACTCAAATTAATTATTTATGATTGAAACATGGTATACGTATATGTGCTTATTCATATGACTATTGATGCATGTATTTATGTTGGTGATGGGATTATAATATCCAATGAATGATGTTGGTGTATAACATGTCGTAAATGATACATGCTGTGTGACTTACTGTTGAGTTGTCTTATATAATTAATACGTGGTGTGTAATGATGATAGATGTACGAAGTATGATGATGATGATTGGTGATTGTGAATATTAATATATTGTTAATATTAAAATGTTGGTTACGGTGGCAATTAACATTAATATGATGTGTATGTTAATTGTGATGATGTGATGTATGGATGTGAATGATTGAATGATGCTTATACATGTACATACTTGTTGTGACCTTATTGGTAAGAGGTGATAAGCGATGTTAAGCATCGGAATGATGATGATGTATAAAGATGTAAGTATGTGTCATGTGTGCATTATTCATAAATCATTTGCATTGGAAGGCTAATTCCCATTGTGCGGAGATTAGCGGGAAGTCATCGTGTGCCCATGTGGGGTGTGAGCGATGAGGCAGTAGTCGTGTGCCCATGTGGGGTGTGAGCGACTAGAGGGCAGTATCAAAGAGAGAAGTCCTGTGATATGATTCACGAATTTTTGGTACCACATGCATAGTGTCAGTCGAATCATATGCATTGGTTATAACATGATTGGATGAGATCCAGTGTTATGCCTTGGTGTGTTTTTACATGGTTGATGTATTAAAAAGATGTTGTTAATATGACTTGATCTTTGATGAAATTGATGAGTTGTGGGCCGATGGCCAATATTGTTGGATGATGCTTGCTTGTTGTAATAATTCCGATTATATGTATGATTGAGTGGATGATAATTACTATGAGATTTTATTGCTTATGATTGCATAATGCTTATTAATTCGAATGAAACTCACCCTTACTTTGATGATTTCAGATTAAGGATGTAGCGGCGTCTTGATTGGGTGAAGATAGCTTGTAAGCTAGCCCGTAGTTCGTGTCGAGTCATGCTCTGATTGTAACACTGGGGAACGATAGTTTAGAGACGAATTATTATGTCGGTCTTGTTGTTTTATGATTGTTTTAGAATAACTTGCATGGATAATGAATATGCAATGTTATGGATTATTGTCCGCTGTGTTGAACATGAATTGTAATTATGTTAAGTGGTTCCTCGTGTAGCATGACAAATGACTATGGTATTTTTCTATTAAAGAAGTTGTGACATCCTTGTATTTCATGTTTACTCTGATTATTATTCTATTTTCCGCGGGGGTTTAGAAGGGTGTTACATGCTATACTACATAAAAGTCACGAAGTTAGTAAACTTCCAAAATTTGGTAATTTGGAAGATTTTTGTGTGCTATACTACATAAAAATCACGAATTTTGTTAAACTTCCAAATTTTGGTCTTTTGGAAAATTTCTGTGTGCCATACTAAATAAAAGTCACGAAGTTCGTTAAATATGTATACATTGGTAATTTGGAAGATTTTCGTGTGCTATACTACATAAAAATCAAGAGGTTTCTTAAACTTCAAAATTTTGGTCTTTTGGGAGATTTTTCGTGTGCTATACTACATAAAAGTAACGAAGTTTGTTAAACTTGTATACATTGGTAATTTGGAAGATTTTCGTGTGCTATACTACATAAAAGTAAATAAGTTTCTTAAACTTCCAAAATTTAGTCTTTTGGAAGATTTTCGTGTGCTATACTACATAAAAGTCACGAAGTTCGCTAAACTTGTATACATTGGTAATTTGGAAGATTTTCGTGTGCTATACTACATAAAAGTAAATAAGTTTCTTAAACTTCCAAAATTTAGTCTTTTGGAAGATTTTCGTGTGCTATACTACATAAAAGTCACGAAGTTCGTTAAACTTGTATACATTGGTAATTTGGAAGATTTTCGTGTGCTATACTACATAAAAGTCACAAAGTTCGTTAAAATTTTAAAATTTGCTCCTTTTGAAGATTTTTGTGTGCTATACTACATAAAAGCCACGAAGTTCGTTAAACTTGTAAAAGTTGGTAATTTGGAAGATTTCCGTGTGCTATACTACATAAAAGTCAAGAATTTTGTTAAACTTCCAAAATTTGGCCGTTTGGAAAATTTCTGTGTGCTATACTAAACAAAAGTCACGAAGTTCGTTAAGCTTGTATACATTGGTAATTTGGAAGATTTTCGTGTGCTATACTACATAAAAGTCAAGAAGTTTCTTAAACCTTATAAATTTGGTCTTTTGGAAGATTTTTCGTGTGCTATATAATACATAAAAGTCACGAAGTTTGTTAAACTTCCAAATTTTAATATTTTGGAAGATTTTCGTGTGCTATATTACATAAAAGTCACGAAGTTTGTTAAACTTGCAAATTTTGGTATTTTGGATGATTTTCGTGTGCTATAGTACATAAAAGACACGAAGCTCATTAAACTTGCAATTTTTTCTATTTTGGAAGATTTTCGTGTGCTATACTACATAAAAGTCACGAATTTTGTTAAACTTGCATACATTGGTATTTTGGAAAATTTTCTTGTGCTATACTACATAAAGGTCAAGCAGTTTGCCAAACTTGCAAAATTTTATCTTTTGGAAGATTTTCGTGTGCTACACTACATAAAAGTCACGAAGTTCGTTAAACTTCTAAAATTTGGTCCTTTTGAAGATTTTTGTGTGCTATACTACATAAATGTCACGAAGTTAGTAAACTTCAAAAATTTGGTAATTTGGAAGATTTTTGTGTGCAATACTACATAAAAATCACGAATTTTGTTAAACTTCCAAATTTTGGTCTTTTGGAAAATTTTCGTGTGCCATACTAACTAAAAGTCACGAAGTTCGTTAAACATGTATACATTGGTAATTTGGAAGATTTTCGTGTGCTATACTACATAAAAATCAAGAGGTTTCTTAAACTTCAAAATTTTGGTCTTTTGGAAGATTTTTTCGTGTGCTATACTACATAAAAGTCACGAAGTTCGTTAAACTTGTATACATTGGTAATTTGGAAGATTTTCGTGTGCTATACTACATAAAAGTAAATAAGTTTCTTAAACTTCCAAAATTTAGTCTTTTGGAAGATTTTCGTGTGCAATACTACATAAAAGTCACGAAGTTCGTTAAACTTGTATACATTGGTAATTTGGAAGATTTTCGTGTGCTATACTACATAAAAGTCACGAAGTTTGTTAAAATTTTAAACATTTGCTCCTTTTGAAGATTTTTGTGTGCTATACTACATAAAAGCCACGAAGTTCGTTAAACTTGTAAAAGTTGGTATCCTTTTTGGAAGATTTCCGTGTGCTATACTACATAAAAGTCAAGAATTTTGTTAAACTTCCAAAATTTGATATTTTGGAAAATTTCTGTGTGCTATACTAAATAAAAGTCACGAAGTTCGTTAAGCTTGTCATACATTGGTAATTTGGAAGGATTTTCTTGTGCTATACTACATAAAAGTCACGAAGTTCTCTGAACTTGCAAAGTTTGTTCTTTTTGTGTGCTATACTACATAAAATTCACAAAGTTTGTTAAACTTGCAAACTTTAATATTTTGGAGATTTTCATGTGCTATACTACATAAAATACACGAAGTTCGTTAAAATTTTATACATTGGTATTTTCGAAGATTTTCATGTGTTATACTACATAAAAGTCACGAAGTTAGTTAAACTTTCAATATTTGGTCTTTTTGAAGATTTTTTGTGTGATATACTACATAAGAGTCACGAAGTTTGTTACACTTGCATACATTGGTATTTTGGAAGATTTTCATGTGCTATACTACATAAAGTCACGAAGTTCGTTAAACTTGCAAAGTTTGGTCTTTTTGAAGATTTTCGTGTGCTATACAACATTAAATCCACGAAGATCGTTAAACTTGCAAACTTTGGTATTTTGGAAGATCTTTGTGTGTTATACTACATAAAATACACGATTTTCGTGAAACTTTTATACGTTGGTATTTTGGAAGATTTTCGTGTGATTTACTACATAAAATTCACGAAGTTCGTTAATCTTGGAAAATTTGGTCTTTTTGAAGATTTTTGTGTGCTACACTACATAAAAGTCAGGAAGTTTGTTAAACTTGCAAACTTTGGAATTTTGGAAGATTTTCGTGTGGTATACAAACTAAAATACACAAAATTCGTTAAACTTTCATACATTGGTATTTTGGAATATTTTCGTGTGTTATACTACATAAAATTAAGGAAGTTCGTTAAACTTGCAAACGTTGATTTTTTAGAAGATTTTCATGTGCTATACTGCATAAAATATTCGATGTTTGTTAAACATGGAAAATTTGGTCTTTTCGAAGATTTTCGTGTGCTACACTACGTAAAAGTAACGAAGTTTGTTAAACTTGCATACATCGTATTTTGGAAGATTTTCGTGTGCTATACTACATGAATGTCACGAAGTTGGTTAAACTTGCAAAACTTGGTCCTTTTTAAATTTTATGTGTGCTATACTACATAAAAGACTGGAAATTCTTAAACTTGCAAAATTTTGGTATTTTGGAAGAGTTTCGTGTGCTATATACTACATAAATCTCATGGAGTTTGTTAAACTTGCAAAAATTTGAATTTCGAAAATTTTCATACAGTATACTAAATAAAATACATGATGTTCGTGAAACTTTTATACATTGGTATTTTTTAAGATTTTCGTGTGTTATACTACATAAAATTCACGAAGTTCGTTAAACTTGCAAAGTTTGGTCTTTTTGAAGATTTTCGTGTGCTATACTACATAAAAGGCATGAAGTTCGTTAAAGTTTCAAAACTTTGATATTTTGGAAGATTTTTGTGTGTATACTACGTTAAAGTCACGAAATTTGTTATACTTGCATACATCGTATTTTGGAAGATTTTCGTGTGCTATACTACATAAATGTCATGAATTTCGTTAAACTTGCAAAATTTATCCTTTTTGGATATTTTCTTGTGCTACACTACAGAAAAGACACGAAGTTCGTTAAACTTGCAAACTTTGATATTTTGGAAGATTTTTGTGCGTTGTACTAAATAAAAAACAAGAAGTTCGATAAATTTTCATACATTGGTATTTCGAAGGATTTTCGCGTGTTATACTACATAAAAGTCATGAAGTTCTCTGAACTTGCAAAGTTTGTTCTTTTTGTGTGCTATACTACATAAAATTCACAAAGTTTGTTAAACTTGCAAACTTTAATATTTTAGAGATTTTCATGTGCTATACTACATAAAATACACGAAGTTCGTTAAAATTTTATACATTGGTATTTTGGAAGATTTTCATGTGTTATACTACATAAAAGTCACGAAGTTAGTTAAACTTTCAATATTTGGTCTTTTTGAAGATTTTTTGTGTGATATACTACATAAGAGTCACGAAGTTTGTTAAACTTGCATACATTGGTATTTTGGAAGATTTTCGTGTGATGTACTACATAAAGTCACGAAGTTCGTTAAACTTGCAAATTTTGGTCTTTTTGAAGATTTTCGTGTGCTATACAACATTAAATCCACGAAGATCGTTAAACTTGCAAACTTTGGTATTTTGGAAGATCTTTGTGTGCTATACTACATAAAGTACACGATTTTCGTGAAACTTTTATACGTTGGTATTTTGGAAGATTTTCCTGTGATTTACTACATAAAATTCACGAAGTTCGTTAATCTTGGAAAATTTGGTCTTTTTGAAGATTTTCGTGTGCTACACTACATAAAAGTCAGGAAGTTTGTTAAACTTGCAAACTTTGGAATTTTGGAAGATTTTCGTGTGCTATACAAACTAAAATACACGAAATTCGTTAAAGTTTCATACATTGGTATTTTGGAATATTTTCGTGTGTTATACTACATAAAATTAAGGAAGTTCGTTAAACTTGCAAACTTTGGGTTTTTAGAAGATTTTCATGTGCTATACTACATAAAATATACGATGTTTGTTAAACATGGAAAATTTGGTCTTTTCGAAGATTTTAGTGTGCTATACTACGTAAAAGTAACGAAGTTTGTTAAACTTGCATACATCGTATTTTGGAAGATTTTCGTGTGCTATACTACATGAATGTCACGAAGTTGGTTAAACTTGCAAAACTTGGTCCTTTTTAAATTTTTTTTGTGCTATACTACATAAAAGACTTGAAATTCTTAAACTTGCAAAATTTTGGTATTTTGGAAGAGTTTCGTGTGCTATATACTACATAAATCTCATGGAGTTTGTTAAACTTGCAAAATTTTGAATTTTGAAAATTTTCATACGGTATACTCAATAAAATACATGATGTTCGTGAAACTTTTATACATTGGTATTTTTTAAGATTTTTGTGTGCTATATTACATAAAATTCACGAAGTTCGTTAAACTTGCAAAAATTGATCTTTTTGAAGATTTTCGTGTGCTATACTACATAAAAGGCATGAAGTTTGTTAAAGTTTAAAAAATTTGATACTTTGGAAGATTTTTGTGTGCTATACTACATAAAAGTCATGAAGTTCAATAAATTCGCATACATTGGTATTTTGGAAGATTTTCGTCTGCAAAACTACATAATAGACACGAAGTTCGTTAAACTTGCAAAATTTAGCCTTTTGGAGATTTTCGTGTGCTATACTACAGAAAAGCCGCGTAGTTCGTTAAACTTGCAAACTTTGATATTTTGGAAGATTTTTGTGTGCTTTACTACATAAAATACAGGAAGTTCGATAAATTTTCATACATTGTTATTTTGAAGGATTTTCGCGTGTTATACTACATTAAAGTCACGAAGTACTCTGAACTTGCAAAGTTTGTTCTTTTTTGATGATTTTTGTGTGCCATACTAGCTAAAATACCCAAAGTTTGTTAAACTTGCAAACTTTGATATTTTGGAGATTTTCATGTGCTATACTACATAAAATTTACGAAGTTCGTTAAACTTTTATACATTGGTCTTTAGGAAGATTTTCATGTCTTATACTACATAAAAGTCACGAAGTTAGTTAAACTTTCAATATTTGGTCGTTTTGAAGATTTTTCGTGTGATATACTACAACAGAGTCACGAAGTTTGTTAAACTTGCATACATTGGTATTTTGGAAGATTTACGTGTGCTATACTACATAAAGTCACAAATTTCGTTAAACTTGCAAAATTTGGTCTTTTGGAAGATTTTCGTGTGCTATACTACATAAAAGCCACAAAGATCGTTAAACTTGCAAACTTTGGTATTTTGGAAGATCTTCGTGTGCTATACTACATAAAATACAGGATTTTCGTGAAACTTTTATACGTTAGTATTTTGGAAGATTTTCGTGTAATTTACTACATAAAAATCACAAGGTTAGTTAAACTTGGAAAATTTTGTCCTTTTGAAGATTTTCGTGTGATACAATACATAAAATTCAGGAAGTTCGTTAAACTTGCAAACTTTGGAATTTTGGAAGATTTTCGTGCGGTATACAAACTAAAATACACGAAATTCGTTAAACTTTTAAGCATTGGTATTTTGGAATATTTTCGTGTGTTATACTACATAAAATTAACAAAGTTCGTTAAAATTGCTAACTTATGTATTTTGGAAGCTTTTCATGTGCTATACTGCATAAAATATACGATGTTTGTTAAACATGGAAAGTTTGGTCTTTTCGAAGATTTTCGTGTGCTATACTACGTAAAAGTAACGAAGTTTGTTAAACTTGCATAAATCGTATTTTGGAAGATTTTCGTGTGCTATACTACATGAATGTCACGAAGTTGGTTAAACTTGCAAAACTTGGTCCTTTTTAAATTTTTTGTGTGCTATACTACATAAAAGACTTGAAATTCTTAAACTTGCAAAAATTTGGTATTTTGGAAGAGTTTCGTGTGCTATATACTACATAAATCTCATGGAGTTTGTTAAACTTGCAAAATTTTTAATTTTGAAAATTTTCATACGGTATACTAAATAAAATACATGATGTTCGTGAAACTTTTATATATTGGTATTTTTTAAGATTTTCGTGTGTTATACTACATAAAATTCACGACGTTCGTTAAACTTGCAAAATTTGGTCTTTTTGAAGATTTTCGTGTGCTATACTACATAAAAGGCATGAAGTTCGTTAAAGTTTCCAAACTTTGATATTTTGGAAGATTTTTGTGTGCTATACTACGTTAAAGTCACGAAATTTGTTATACTTGCATATATCGTATTTTGGAAGATTTCCGTGTGCTATACTACATAAATGTCACGAATTTCGTTAAACTTGCAAAATTTATCCTTTTTGGAGATTTTCTTGTTCTACACTACAGAAAAGTCACGAAGTTCGTTAAACTTTCAAACTTTGATATTTTGGAAGATTTTTGTGTGCTATACTAAGTAAAAAACAAGAAGTTCGATAAATTTTAATACATTGGTATTTTGAAGGATTTTCGCGTGTTATACTACATAAAAGTCACGAAGTTCTCTGAACTTGCAAAGTTTGTTCTTTTTGTGTGCTATACTACATAAAATTCACAAAGTTTGTTAAACTTGCAAACTTTAATATTTTGGAGATTTTCATGTGCTATACTACATAAAATACACGAAGTTCGTTAAAATTTTATACATTGGTATTTTGGAAGATTTTCATGTGTTATACTATATAAAAGTCACGAAGTTAGTTAAACTTTCAATATTTGGTCTTTTTGAAGATTTTTTGTGTGATATACTACATAACAGTCACGAAGTTTGTTAAACTTGCATACATTGGTATTTTGGAAGATTTTCGTGTGCTGTACTACATAAAGTCACGAAATTCGTTAAACTTGCAAATTTTGGTCTTTTTGAAGATTTTCGTGTGCTATACAACATTAAATCCACGAAGATCGTTAAACTTGCAAACTTTGGTATTTTGGAAGATCTTTGTGTGCTATACTACATAAAATACACGATTTTCGTGAAACTTTTATACGTTTGTATTTTGGAAGATTTTCGTGTGATTTACTACATAAAATTCACGAAGTTCGTTAATCTTGGAAAATTTGGTCTTTTTGAAGATTTTCGTGTGCTACACTATGTAACACCCGTATAATTTTAATATTAATTTAATTGGATTATTGAATTAATAATTAGAATTATTAGGGGTTTTGTGAAAATAATGATTAAATGATGGTTTATGGCATTTGGGCCATATGAGTAATTAGTAAAAGAGGGAGGGTGGTTTTATAATCCTTTTTACTAAAATATTATTATTTTCATAAGCAATTGGGATTTGGGAAGAAGAAAGAACGTGAAAGAGCAAAGGGACTGAGCACACGAAGAACTGAAGGAGATCTGTAGAGGGAGAGACCAAAGATCAAGATCAAGTATCTGAGGTAAGGGGGGACTCTCCATTTAATCTCTATTATCGTGTTATGAGTAGTAATGTTGATTAGGAATATTGTTTGGTTGATTGATTCTAATTCTGAAATATTCATCTGTGTTCATCATTGGGTTTGAACTGTTAATCCCTGACAATTGATAGATTTAGGGTATGATGAATAGAATTGGTTAGAGAATCATATGCTATTGTTTGTGGATGAATTTCGTACACGGTTAGATGCATTTTTCTGGTTTTTGGACTCAATTTCGTGGACTGGTATGAGTGGGAACGAATGGGTTTTTGGACTGTGTCGAATTCTGCAGGTTACTGGGCATTTCTGGTGTTTCGCGTATGAAACAGTGCCATACGCGTATGGCATGAGGCTGATACGCGTATGGGGGACACTCCCAAGGGGCTATACGCGTATGATACGCAGTTGCCCTGTCCCAAGAGCCATGTACTGGTGTGTTGCGTATGAGAGCGTATGAGGATGCTCATACGCGTATGAGAATAATTAAAGAGGAAAATTATTCTGGTGATACGCGTATGGCAAGGCTGATACGCGTATGGAATTGTGGAAAGAGGAAAATGGCTCTGGTGATACGCGTATGGAGAGCTGATACGCGTATGAGTTGGTTTACAGGCTATTTTGTGTTCTGGTGAATTGCGTATGATACGCGTATGAGGTAAGGTGATACGCGTATGGACGCGTATGTGTCATGTGATACGCGTATGGCTGCGTGTGTGTGAAATTTCTGTTTTGTGATTTTTCTGGAAAGTTCGATGATGTGTAACTTTCGATTGGTATGCCTGTTTGTGTACTGTTGAGTGCTGTGTAAACCTTGTGATGTGATTCTGTGGTTTACTGAATGATTGATTATGTTGAATGATGTGATATATATATGAACATGCTTGTTATTGATGATGATGATGATGAAATGAGTATAGTTGATGCTACTCATAGATTGGTAATGATGAAAGTATGTTATATATATGTTACATGCATTCATAAACATGAGTTGAATCCTATATGATGAGAGGATTCATCGAGGGGCAGAATTCCCATTGTGTGGAATTGGTGCTGGCAGGGCCGTTTCTGAATTGATGATAGATCGGTCGGTGGATGATTCCACTGGTGATGATTGGTACCACATGCATAGTGTCAGTTTCATACATGTGCATGATTTGCTATAACATGATTATGTATGTTATGTATTGATTGTTTGTTTGTCTGTGAACATATGATTGGTGATTGTCTGAATATGAAACGGTTGGGTGAATGATATAACTATGATATGTTATTATTTATGATGTGATAACATTGGTTAACTGTGATGAGACTCACCCTTACTTGTTGTCATTTTTCAGATTGAGGATAGCGGCGTGACTTGATGAGGATTAGCTCATAAGTCTGTTTTTGGTTTTAGTGTCGGTGTCATGCTCTGGTAGATGTAACACTGGGAACACGTTTGTGTATGAGTTTGATTATAACTCTGTTTGGTTGTTGATTGAGTCAGACACATTAATGATGAATGTGGACTCTTTGTGTTTTTAATTCCGCTGTGTAAAACATAATCTTGTTTAATGAGTTATAAATTCAGTTGTTTTCAGTGGATGCATGACAGGTACCGACGTGTGTTTTATTATTTATGAATTGTGATACCCCTTGCATGTCTACTCTGATTTATTAATTGTTTAATTGCCGCGGGTTATTAGAGGGGTGTTACAATAGTGGTATCAGAGCATAGTCGGTCGTTGTGACCAGAGTCTTGTGTCAGTCTTTTGTGTATGCGACTAATACGAGTTATTGTCGATACTTTTGTTCTGACTGGATTATTTGTGATTAAGCAGAACAATGGCTGGAAGAGGGAGAAACGATGATGCTCTCGCTGAGGCTCTGGGCATGATTGCTGGTGTGCTTGGAGGAGGGACTGTAGGAGCAGGGGATTGGTGCTGATAGGCAACTGGGGAATTTTCAGAGAAACAATCCTCCAATGTTCAAAGGCACGCATGATCCAGAGGGTGCTCAGAAATGGCTCAAGGAGGTTGAGAGAATTTTCCGAGTCATTGACTGTGCTGAGAACCTTAAAGTGAGGTTTGGTACTCACATGTTATCTGAGGAAGCTGACGACTGGTGGTTGTCAACTAAGGCTGAGCTGGATGCTGGTAATACAGCAATTACCTGGGCTGTATTCAGGAGGGAATTTCTGAGGAGGTATTTTCCTGAGGATGTCAGGGGAAGAAAAGAAGTTGAATTTCTGGCACTGGTGCAAGGCAATATGTCGGTGCCGGAGTATGCTGCCAAGTTTGTGGAATTGGCAAGGTACTATGTGCACTATAATGAGGACGAAGCCAGTGAATTCTCGAAATGTGTCAAATTTGAGAATGGTCTTCGTGACGAGATCAAGCAAGGTATCAGGTACCAGAGGATCCGGAGGTTTGTTGACCTGGTGGATTGTAGCAGGATTTTTGAGGAAGATAGCATCAAGCTGAAGTCATCTCACTCTCGCGAGTTAGTTGACAGAAAGGGTAAGAAGCCTATGGATAGAGGTAAGCCATATGGTAGGGGTAAACCTGTTGATTGGAAGAAACCCAGTGGGGGAGATTCCAGTGCTCGTATCAGGTGTTACAATTGTGGCGAGATGGGGCATCGTAGGAATGAATGCAAGGTTGATCAGAGGAAGTGTTACAAGTGTGACCAAGTGGGTCATATTGCTGCTGACTGCAAGAAAAGGGTTGTGACTTGTTTCAACTGTGGAGAAGAAGGTCACATCAGTCCTAATTGTCCTAAGCCAAAGAAGAACCAGTCAGGAGGAAAGGTTTTTGCTTTGACCGGGTCAGAGACTACTCCAGAGGACAGGTTGATTAAAGGTACGTGTTTCATTCATGGCACACCTTTAGTTGCAATTATTGATACTGGGGCAACTCATTCTTTTATTTCTTTGGATTGTGCTATGAGATTGAATCTTGAGATATCTGATATAAATGGAAGTATGGTTATTGACACTCCTGCGTCGGGTTCAGTAACTACTTCGTCTGCATGCTTGAATTGTCCGGTTGACATTTTTGGTAGAGAATTCGGGATGGACTTAGTGTGCCTTCCGTTGAAAGGACTTGATGTAATCCTGGGAATGAACTGGTTGGAGTTCAACCGCGTTCATATCAACTGTTTTACGAAGACGGTAATTTTTCCTGAAGAGGTTAGTAATGGTAATCGGGAGATGACCGCTAGACAGGTGAATGAGGCTATCGGTGATGGTGCAGCAGTGTTTATGTTGTTTGCACTGATGAATGTAAAGGAAAAAGTGGCGAGTGGCGAATTGCCTGTGGTGTGTGAGTTTCCAGAAGTCTTTCCAGAAGATGTGAATGAATTACCACCGGAAAGAGAAGTGGAGTTTTCGATTGAATTGGTTCCGGGAACTAGTCCAGTGTCGATGGCACCGTACCGTATGTCGCCGTCTGAATTGGCTGAACTGAAGAAGCAGTTAGAAGAATTGCTTGAGAAGAAATTTATTCGTCCTAGTGTTTCGCCGTGGGGTGCGCCTGTGTTACTGGTAAAGAAGAAAGAGGGTTCAATGAGGCTGTGTGTAGATTACAGACAATTGAACAAGGTTACTATCAAGAATCGGTATCCATTACCGAGAATCGATGATTTGATGGATCAACTGGTTGGAGCGCGTGTATTTAGTAAGATTGATCTGAGGTCTGGGTATCATCAGATACGTGTGAAAGATGACGATATTCAGAAGACTGCTTTTAGAACGAGGTATGGACATTATGAGTATTCTGTAATGCCGTTTGGGGTTACTAATGCACCTGGTGTTTTTATGGAATATATGAACAGGATCTTTCATCCTTATCTCGATAAGTTCGTGGTGGTATTTATAGATGATATTCTGATATATTCTAAAAATGAGGAGGAACATGCAGAGCATCTCAGAACTGTGTTAGAATTGTTGAAAGAGAAGCAACTTTTTGCCAAACTGTCGAAGTGTGAATTTTGGTTAGAGAAAGTCAGTTTTCTTGGGCATGTGATTTCTAAGAATGGTATTGCTGTGGATCCTACAAAGATTGAAGCTGTGTCTCAGTGGGAAGCTCCGAAGTCGGTATCAGAGATTCGTAGTTTTCTTGGTCTTGCAGGTTATTACAGAAAGTTCATTGAGGGATTTTCAAAGTTAGCATTGCCGTTAACTACACTGACCAGGAAGGGACAAGCCTTTATTTGGGATGCAAAGTGTGAAGAAGGATTTCAAGAGCTTAAGAGGAGATTGACTAGTGCTCCTATCTTGATTTTGCCAAATCCGACAGAATCATTCGTGGTTTATTGTGACGCATCACTGATGGGTTTAGGTGGTGTATTGATGCAGAATCAACAAGTGGTTGCTTATGCGTCGAGACAACTCAAAGTGCATGAAAGGAATTATCCGACTCATGATTTGGAGTTGGCAGCTGTGGTGTTTGTTTTGAAGTTGTGGCGACACTATTTGTATGGTTCGAGATTTGAGGTGTTCAGTGATCACAAGAGCTTGAAGTACCTCTTTGATCAGAAAGAGCTGAATATGAGACAGAGAAGGTGGTTAGAATTTCTGAAGGATTATGATTTTGGTTTGAATTACCATCCGGGTAAGGCAAACGTCGTGGCTGATGCATTGAGTAGGAAAACTTTGCATATGTCTATGTTAATGGTGAAGGAATTGGATTTGATTGAACAGTTCAGAGACTTGAGTTTAGTGTGTGAAGGTACTCCTACTAGTGTTAAATTGGGTATGCTGAAGTTGACTAGTGGTATTCTTGAAGAAATCAGAGAAGGTCAGAAAGCTGGTGTTGGATTGATTGATAAGTTGACTTTGGTTAATCAAGGCAAGACTAGTGAATTCAGAGTTGACGAGAATGGTATACTAAGGTTTGGTGACAGAGTTTGTGTTCCTGATGTTGATGAACTCCGAAAGCGTATTTTGGAAGAAGGACACCGTAGTGGGTTGAGTATTCATCCTGGTGCTACTAAAATGTATCATGATTTGAAAAAGTTGTTTTGGTGGCCGGGAATGAAGAGAGAAATTGCTGAATTTGTGTATTCTTGTTTGACTTGCCAGAAGTCGAAGATTGAGCATCAGAAACCATCTGGGTTTATGCAACCGATGTTTATTCCTGAGTGGAAATGGGATAGCATATCAATGGATTTTGTTTCGGGTTTGCCGAGAACTGTCAGAAATTGTGAAGCTATCTGGGTTGTGGTAGATAGGTTGACGAAGTCTGCACATTTTATACCGGTGAGAATGGATTATCCGATGGAGAAGCTAGCTCAGTTGTATATTGAGAAGATAGTTAGTCTTCATGGTATTCCATCAAGTATTGTGTCGGACAGAGATCCGAGGTTTACATCTAAATTCTGGGAAGGTTTGCAGAAAGCTTTGGGTACTAAGCTGAGATTGAGTTCTGCTTATCATCCGCAGACTGATGGACAGACTGAGAGGACGATTCAGTCGTTAGAGGATTTATTACGTGCTTGTGTGTTGGAAAAAGGAGGTACTTGGGATAGTTATCTGCCTTTGATTGAATTTACCTACAATAACAGTTATCATTCGAGTATTGGTATGGCTCCGTTTGAGGCTTTGTATGGTAGGAGATGTAGGACGCCGTTGTGTTGGTACGAATCTGGTGAGAGTGCTGTGATTGGTCCAGAAATTGTACAACAGACTACAGAGAAGATTAGAATGATTCAAGAGAAGATGAAAGCTTCTCAGAGTCGACAAAAGAGTTATCATGACCAGAGGAGGAAAACACTTGAGTTTCAAGAGGGAGACCATGTGTTTATGAGAGTTACTCCTATGACAGGGATTGGTCGGGCATTGAAGTCGAAGAAGTTGACTCCGCGTTTTATTGGACCATTCCAAATTTCTGAAAGGGTGGGAGAAGTGGCTTATCGTATCGCTTTACCGCCGATGCTTGCGAATTTGCATGATGTGTTCCATGTATCTCAGTTGAGGAAATACATTTCAGATCCGTCCCATGTGATCCAAGTAGATGATGTACAGGTGAAAGATAACTTGACGGTTGAGACTTTACCTGTGAGAATTGAGGATCGAAGGCTGAAGCAATTGCGTGGCAAGGAAATAGCTTTGGTCAGAGTAGCTTGGGGAGGACCAGCTGAGGGAAATGTTACCTGGGAGCTTGAGAGTCAGATGAAGGACTCTTATCCAGAACTTTTTACCTGAGGTATGTTTTCGAGGACGAAAACTCTTTTAGTGGGGGAGAGTTGTAACACCCGTATAATTTTAATATTAATTTAATTGGATTATTGAATTAATAATTAGAATTATTAGGGGTTTTGTGAAAATAATGATTAAATGATGGTTTATGGCATTTGGGCCATATGAGTAATTAGTAAAAGAGGGAGGGTGGTTTTATAATCCTTTTTACTAAAATATTATTATTTTCATAAGCAATTGGGATTTGGGAAGAAGAAAGAACGTGAAAGAGCAAAGGGACTGAGCACACGAAGAACTGAAGGAGATCTGTAGAGGGAGAGACCAAAGATCAAGATCAAGTATCTGAGGTAAGGGGGGACTCTCCATTTAATCTCTATTATCGTGTTATGAGTAGTAATGTTGATTAGGAATATTGTTTGGTTGATTGATTCTAATTCTGAAATATTCATCTGTGTTCATCATTGGGTTTGAACTGTTAATCCCTGACAATTGATAGATTTAGGGTATGATGAATAGAATTGGTTAGAGAATCATATGCTATTGTTTGTGGATGAATTTCGTACACGGTTAGATGCATTTTTCTGGTTTTTGGACTCAATTTCGTGGACTGGTATGAGTGGGAACGAATGGGTTTTTGGACTGTGTCGAATTCTGCAGGTTACTGGGCATTTCTGGTGTTTCGCGTATGAAACCGTGCCATACGCGTATGGCATGAGGCTGATACGCGTATGGGGGACACTCCCAAGGGGCTATACGCGTATGATACGCAGTTGCCCTGTCCCAAGAGCCATGTACTGGTGTGTTGCGTATGAGAGCGTATGAGGATGCTCATACGCGTATGAGAATAATTAAAGAGGAAAATTATTCTGGTGATACGCGTATGGCAAGGCTGATACGCGTATGGAATTGTGGAAAGAGGAAAATGGCTCTGGTGATACGCGTATGGAGAGCTGATACGCGTATGAGTTGGTTTACAGGCTATTTTGTGTTCTGGTGAATTGCGTATGATACGCGTATGAGGTAAGGTGATACGCGTATGGACGCGTATGTGTCATGTGATACGCGTATGGCTGCGTGTGTGTGAAATTTCTGTTTTGTGATTTTTCTGGAAAGTTCGATGATGTGTAACTTTCTATTGGTATGCCTGTTTGTGTACTGTTGAGTGCTGTGTAAACCTTGTGATGTGATTCTGTGGTTTACTGAATGATTGATTATGTTGAATGATGTGATATATATATGAACATGCTTGTTATTGATGATGATGATGATGAAATGAGTATAGTTGATGCTACTCATAGATTGGTAATGATGAAAGTATGTTATATATATGTTACATGCATTCATAAACATGAGTTGAATCCTATATGATGAGAGGATTCATCGAGGGGCAGAATTCCCATTGTGTGGAATTGGTGCTGGCAGGGCCGTTTCTGAATTGATGATAGATCGGTCGGTGGATGATTCCACTGGTGATGATTGGTACCACATGCATAGTGTCAGTTTCATACATGTGCATGATTTGCTATAACATGATTATGTATGTTATGTATTGATTGTTTGTTTGTCTGTGAACATATGATTGGTGATTGTCTGAATATGAAACGGTTGGGTGAATGATATAACTATGATATGTTATTATTTATGATGTGATAACATTGGTTAACTGTGATGAGACTCACCCTTACTTGTTGTCATTTTTCAGATTGAGGATAGCGGCGTGACTTGATGAGGATTAGCTCATAAGTCTGTTTTTGGTTTTAGTGTCGGTGTCATGCTCTGGTAGATGTAACACTGGGAACACGTTTGTGTATGAGTTTGATTATAACTCTGTTTGGTTGTTGATTGAGTCAGACACATTAATGATGAATGTGGACTCTTTGTGTTTTTAATTCCGCTGTGTAAAACATAATCTTGTTTAATGAGTTATAAATTCAGTTGTTTTCAGTGGATGCATGACAGGTACCGACGTGTGTTTTATTATTTATGAATTGTGATACCCCTTGCATGTCTACTCTGATTTATTAATTGTTTAATTGCCGCGGGTTATTAGAGGGGTGTTACACACTACATAAAAGTCAGGAAGTTTGTTAAACTTGCAAACTTTGGAATTTTGGAAGATTTTCGTGTGGTATACAAACTAAAATACACGAAATTCGTTAAACTTTCATACATTGGTATTTTGGAATATTTTCGTGTGTTATACTACATAAAATTAAGGAAGTTCGTTAAACTTGCAAACGTTGGTTTTTTAGAAGATTTTCATGTGGTATACTGCATAAAATATACGATGTTTGTTAAAGATGGAAAATTTGGTCTTTTCGAAGATTTTCGTGTGCTATACTACGTAAAAGTAACGAAGTTTGTTAAACTTGCATACATCGTATTTTGGAAGAATTTCGTGTGCTATACTACATGAATGTCACGAAGTTGGTTAAACTTGCAAAACTTGGTCCTTTTTAAATTTTTTGTGTGCTATACTACATAAAAGACTTGAAATTCTTAAACTTGCAAAAATTTGGTATTTTGGAAGAGTTTCGTGTGCTATATACTACATAAATCTCATGGAGTTTGTTAAACTTGCAAAAATTTTAATTTTGAAAATTTTCATACGGTATACTCAATAAAATACATGATGTTCGTGAAACTTTTATACATTGGTATTTTTTAAGATTTTTGTGTGCTATATTACATAAAATTCACGAATTTCGTTAAACTTGCAAAATTTGGTCTTTTTGAAGATTTTCGTGTGCTATACTACATAAAAGGCATGAAGTTTGTTAAAGTTTAAAAAATTTGATACTTTGGAAGATTTTTGTGTGCTATACTACATAAAAGTCATGAAGTTCGATAAATTCGCATACATTGGTATTTTGGAAGATTTTCGTCTGCAAAACTACATAATAGACACGAAGTTCGTTAAACTTGCAAAATTTAGCCTTTTGGAGATTTTCGTGTGCTATACTACAGAAAAGCCGCGTAGTTCGTTAAACTTGCAAACTTTGATATTTTGGAAGATTTTTGTGTGCTTTACTACATAAAATACAGGAAGTTCGATAAATTTTCATACATTGGTATTTTGAAGGATTTTCGCGTGTTATACTACATTAAAGTCACGAAGTACTCTGAACTTGCAAAGTTTGTTCTTTTTTGATGATTTTTGTGTGCCATACTAGCTAAAATACCCAAAGTTTGTTAAACTTGCAAACTTTGATATTTTGGAGATCTTCATGTGCTATACTACATAAAATACACGAAGTTCGTTAAACTTTTATACATTGGTCTTTAGGAAGATTTTCATGTCTTATACTACATAAAAGTCACGAAGTTAGTTAAACTTTCAATATTTGGTCGTTTTGAAGATTTTTCGTGTGATATACTACAACAGAGTCACGAAGTTTGTTAAACTTGCATACATTGGTATTTTGGAAGATTTACGTGTGCTATACTACATAAAGTCACAAATTTCGTTAAACTTGCAAAATTTGGTCCTTTGGAAGATTTTCGTGTGCTATACTACATAAAAGCCACAAAGATCGTTAAAGTTACAAACTTTGGTATTTTGGAAGATCTTCGTGTGCTATACTACATAAAATACAGGATTTTCGTGAAACTTTTATACGTTAGTATTTTGGAAGATTTTCGTGTAATTTACTACATAAAAATCACAAGGTTAGTTAAACTTGGAAAATTTTGTCCTTTTGAAGATTTTCGTGTGATACAATACATAAAATTCAGGAAGTTCGTTAAACTTGCAAACTTTGGAATTTTGGAAGATTTTCGTGCGGTATACAAACTAAAATACACGAAATTCGTTAAACTTTTAAGCATTGGTATTTTGGAATATTTTCGTGTGTTATACTACATAAAATTAACAAAGTTCGTTAAAATTGCTAACTTAGGTATTTTGGAAGCTTTTCATGTGCTATACTGCATAAAATATACGATGTTTGTTAAACATGGAAAGTTTGGTCTTTTCGAAGATTTTCGTGTGCTATACTACGTAAATGTCACGAAGTTTGTTAAACTTGCATACATCGTATTTTGGAAGATTTTCGTGTGTTATACTACATGAATGTCACGAAGTTGGTTAAACTTGCAAAACGTGGTCCTTTTTAAATTTTTTTTGTGCTATACTACATAAAAGACTTGAAATTCTTAAACTTGCAAAAATTTGGTATTTTGGAAGAGTTTCGTGTGCTATATACTACATAAATCTCATGGAGTTTGTTAAACTTGCAAAATTTTGAATTTTGAAAATTTTCATACGGTATACTAAATAAAATACATGATGTTCGTGAAACTTTTATACATTGGTATTTTTTAAGATTTTCGTGTGTTATAATACATAAAATTCACAAAGTTCGTTTGCAAAGTTTGGTTTCTTTTTGAAAATTTTCGTGTGCTATACTACATAAAAGGCATGAAGTTCGTTAAAGTTTCAAAACTTTGATATTTTGAAAGATTTTTGTGTGCTATACTACGTTAAAGTCACGAAGTTTGTTATACTTGCATACATCGTATTTTGGAAGATTTTCGTGTGCTATACTACATAAATGTCACGAATTTCGTTTGGTCTTTTTGAAACTTGCAAAATTTATCCTTTTTGGAGATTTTCTTGTGCTACAACAGAAAAGTCACGAAGTTCGTTAAACTTGCAAACTTTGATATTTTGGAAGAATTTTGTGTGTTATTTTTGTGTGCTATACTACGTTAAAGTCACGATGTTTGTTATACTTGCATACATCGTATTTTGGAAGATTTTCGTGTGCTATACTACATAAATGTCACGAATTTCGTTAAACTTGCAAAATTTATCCTTTTTGGAGATTTTCTTGTGCTACACTACAGAAAAGTCACGAAGTTCGTTAAACTTGCAAACTTTGATATTTTGGAAGAATTTTGTGTGTTATACTAAATAAAAAACAAGTTCGTTAAATTTTCATACATTGGTATTTTGAAGGATTTTCGCGTGTTATACTACATAAAAGTCACGAAGTTCTCTGAACTTGCAAAGTTTGTTCTTTTTTGAAGATTTTTGTGTGCTATACTACATAAAATTCACAAAGTTTGTTAAACTTGCAAACTTTGATATTTTGGAGATTTTCATGTGCTATACTACATCAGATACATGAAGTTCGTTAAACTTTTATGCATTGGTATTTAGGAAGATTCTCATGTGTTAAACTACATAAAAGTCACGAAGTTAGTTAAACTTTCAATATTTTGTCTTTTTGAAGATTTTTCGTGTGATATACTACATAAGAGTCACGAAGTTTGTTAAACTTGCATACATTGGTATTTTGGAAGATTTTCGTGTGCTATACTACATAAAGTCACGAACTTCGTTAAACTTGCAAAATTTGGTCTTTTTGAAGATATTCATGTGTTATACAACATAAAAGCCACGAAGATCGTTAAGCTTGCAAACTTTGGTATTTTGGAAGATCTTCGCGTGCTATACTACATAAAATACACGATTTTCGTGAAACTTTTATACGTTGGTATTTTGGAAGATTTTCGTGTTATTACATAAAATTCACGAAGTTCGTTAATCTTGGAAAATTTGGTCTTTTTGAAGATTTTCGTGTGCTACAATATTTAAAAGTCAGGAAGTTCAATAAACTTGCAAACTTTGGAATTTTGGAAGATTTTCGTGTGGTATACAAACTAAAATACATGAAATTCGTTAAACTTTTATACATTGGTAATTTGTAATATTTTTCTTGTGTTTTACTACATAAAATTAAGGAAATCGTTAAACTTGCAAACTTTGGTTTTTTAGAAGATTTTCATGTGCTATACTGCATAAAATATACAATGTTTATTAAACATGGAAAATTTGGTCTTTTCGAAGATTTTCGTTTGCTATACTACGTAAAAGTCATGAAGTTTGTTAAACTTGCATACATCGTATTTTCGAATATTTTCGTGTGCTTTACTACATGAATGTCACGAAGTTGGTTAAACATGCAAAACTTGGTCTTTTATAAATTTTTTGTGTACTATACTACATAAAAGTCTCGAAATTCATTAAACTTTCAAAATTTTGGTATTGTAGAAGATTTTCGTGTGTTATATAGTTCATAAATGTCACAGAGTTTGTTAAACTTGCAAAATTTTGAATATTGGAAGATTTTCGTATGATATACTAAATAAAATACATGAAGTTCGTGAAACTTTTATACATTGGTATTTTTTAAGATTTTTGTGTGTTATAATACATAAAATTCACCAAGTTCGTTAAACTTGCAAAATTTGGTCTTTTAGAAGATTTTCGTGTGCTATACTACATAAAAGGCATGAAGTTTGTTAAAGTTTAAAAAATTTGATATTTTGGAAGATTTTTGTGTGCTATACTACATAAAAGTCGTGAAGTTCGATAAGTTCACATACATTGGTATTTTGGAAGATTTTCGTCTGCAAAACTACATAAAAGTCACAAAGTTCGTTAAACTTGCAAAATTTAGCCTTTTTGGAGATTTTCGTGTGCTATACTACAGAAAAGTCACGTAGTTCGTTAAACTTGCAAACTTTGATATTTTGGAAGATTTTTGTGTGCTTTACTACATAAAATACAGGAAGTTCGATAAATTTTCATACATTGGTCTTTTGAAGGATTTTCGCGTGTTATACTACATTAAAGTCACGAAGTACTCTGAACTTGCAAAGTTTGTTATTTTTTGATGATTTTTGTGTGCCATACTAGCTAAAATACCCAAAGTTTGTTAAACTTGCAAACTTTGATATTTTGGAGATTTTCATGTGCTATACTACATAAAATACACGAAGTTCGTTAAACTTTTATACATTGGTCTTTAAGAAGATTTTCATGTCTTATACTACATAAAAGTCACGAAGTTAGTTAAACTTTCAATATTTGGTCGTTTTGAAGATTTTTCGTGTGATATACTACAACAGAGTCACAAAGTTTGTTAAACTTGCATACATTGGTATTTTGGAAGATTTACGTGTGCTATACTACATAAAGTCACAAATTTCGTTAAACTTGCAAAATTTGGTCTTTTGGAAGATTTTCGTGTGCTATACTACATAAAAGCCACAAAGATCGTTAAACTTGCAAACTTTGGTATTTTGGAAGATCTTCGTGTGCTATACTACATAAAATACAGGATTTTCGTGAAACTTTTATACGTTAGTATTTTGGAAGATTTTCGTGTGATTTACTACATAAAAATCACAAGGTTAGTTAAACTTGGAAAATTTTGTCCTTTTGAAGATTTTCGTGTGATACAATACATAAAATTCAGGAAGTTCGTTAAACTTGCAAACTTTGGAATTTTGGAAGATTTTCGTGCGGTATACAAACTAAAATACACGAAATTCGTTAAACTTTTAAGCATTGGTATTTTGGAATATTTTCGTGTGTTATACTACATAAAATTAACAAAGTTTGTTAAAATTGCTAACTTAGGTATTTTGGAAGCTTTTCATGTGCTATACTGCATAAAATATACGATGTTTGTTAAACATGGAAAATTTGGTCTTTTCGAAGATTTTCGTGTGCTATACTTGATAATTGTCAAAATGTACTTATTTTGTGTATGTAAATAGTGGCACTTATCGATACTTTTGTTAATACCGTTTGAATAATTCCCCGTTTTGTGTATAAATACGTATACTTTGTGAATAGTTGTATTTTCATATACTTTTATACCATTTGCTAGTTTTTCCTTTGTTTTTATAGGTATTCATGCTTATTGGATCCTTGAGGAATAAAGTGTCAAAGGCACGGCTTCGATTTCGCAATTTTGGTGAAAGCCCGCTTAGCCACCATCAAGCGGACTTCCAAAGACTCAAAATAAGGATGATCAAAATCATCAATTTGGTTTCCATTCATTCGTTATTGGATAGAGCATTGAATAAGATTTCCAACGCTTCGAACCGGGCGCAATTCGGAGTTACGGTTCTCGAGTTATGGCGAAAACAAAATCAGGTTTTTAGCAGACTCGGCTAAGCGGACTCTGTTCCGCTAAGCGGACCTGCGGATTTTCAGACTTGTTAAAAGGGGCAAAAATCACATTTTTAGGTTATGGGTTGGGTATTTTTGAGTCCCAACACCATCAACTTCATTCTTAGATCAAAATTAGCTTAGAAAACAACTTCGGAGGTTGCATAAGGATGATCGGGGGTGGATTGAGCGTCGAACGGAGCTGACAAACCGGGAGATTTTCGGTTCATTTCTCTTCTTCTTTGTGTATTTTTCTTTGGTTGGGTTTTGTTTGTATATTTACTTGAATCTTATGTATATTTACCGATTATAATGTTATGTTTAACTTTCTTTACGAATCTGTGTTGATGTTATCCTGGATTTTTGCTCTATGATGGGGATTTGGGGTGTTTTAGAGATAAACTTCTTGAATCCTTATCTAGGATGATTATCTGTTGGTTCTGAACTCTAGAGATAGATTTAGAGCTAGCATTCACTATTTGTATCTGTACTTAATGCTTTCGTGTTTGAGCGGCGCGCGAGAGATCGCCGACGCGAGAATATGGATGTTCTCGTGACTTCGCGTTAGAGATAACCTTAGTTGTGAGATGATCTCGTTTGTGCTCCAGAGATGGACGCTTATGTGAGAGATACGTGATAACATAGATGAGTATCGTAGGTTGAGTATAACGGGTTGGTAAGTGTATGTTTGTGAAGAGTGAATATATTTAAATTCCTGATAAGTTATTTTTCTTCTAAGAATGTGTTTATTCTTTTCTTGTCTATATCTTTGTTTACTTTTTGCTCATTCAAACCCAAGCTCGAAATCATAGAAACTATTGAATGGCATCTCTCCATCTCTGTGGACGATAATTCCCGGATCAATATTTCCAAATCTTTTTTGTTACTTGCCCTATACTGCATTCAACACTTGTCTATATCTTTGTTTACTTTTTGCTCATTCAATCCCGAGTTCGAAACTGTAGAAACTGTTGAATGGCATCTCTCCATCTCTGAGGACGATAATTCCCGGATCAATATTTCCAAATCTTTTCTGTTGCTTGCCCTATACTGCATTCAACAAAATGGCGTCGTTGTCTGGGATGGTTGTTTGAATTGCATCGCAATAGTTTCCGTGGTCTAGAGCTTTGTATATATCGTATATATTGTATAGTTCACTTGTATATATACTTACTTGTACATGTTTACTTGTTTATGTTCACCATATAGTTTTACTTGTATATGTTACATACAAGTATACTTTTGTTGGTGAATGTTGGTGAAACATGTTGATCTCGGATTAGCTCTTTACTTACAAATCTTCACTTTTCAACTCGTGCATCCAACATTCACCAACTTTCTCTTTGTGTATGTTAATAGTTATAAGTGTTTCATGTTTGTATATATGTGTTTGTTCATGTACATATTTGTATATTTGTGTTTTCTTTCATGTTCGTATAATTGTTGTATATATTGTACTCGTAACGTTTGTTGAGTGTTTTGGTTAGGAAACTTTCTTTAGGCTTGTGCGGTGAGACGTCACCATGGCATGACGGGAGGAAGCTACTTTCCAAACACCGAAACAATAAAGGCGTCGAGCTAACGACGTAAAATAAGCGCTTGTTGGGAAGCACCCCAACGGTTGTAAAGTTTTGGTTATTTTTATGTTTATGAGGTGTTTAGGTGAAGTGGAGAGGGCTGGAACACCTAATTCTGTTCTGGTTTTTCTGGTTTTTTCTGTGTCCGCTAAGCGGAACAGAGCTCGCTAAGCGGGCATAGAAGAATTTTGTTTTTCTGCTCTGTACCAGTGGGGTTCCCATCCCACTTGTTTCACTCTTTTTTTCCCACTTTCACCAAGGCTATTTAGTAGTAGATACTAGTTTTATTTTTCTAATTCTTTTATTGGTTGTTTGTACTCAAATTTTGTTCGGTGATTCGAAGATTTTTGAGGTGATTTTCCAAAGCTTGAGTGTTTCAACTTGCGAATGTATGGTAGGATATTGTTTTTGAAGTTGTATCATTCAAGGTACTCATTTATCGCTTTCTATAACATAACATGTTTAGGAAACTTTTCATTTGTACAATTACCATACAATTCATTCTCTTGCATTACTTGCTTGTTGATTGAATCACTTTAGTTCCCAAACCATAAATGTGAGGAAACTTTCCATTGTTCATATATGTTGGAGGCCACAATATTTGTTTTAACTGGATTTTATTATGCTTAATCTTTTGTTTATGTTGATTTTATGAAAGCATGAAAAGGATCAAGGCATTTTGTTTCATTTTGAGCACAACCACCATAACCAAATAGTCAATTCACCTTGTGAGTGTGTGATCATTTGTTAACCCTTTTGAGCCTTTTTGTCAATGTCCATGTTGTATTTGCTAAATGCTTATATTTGAGTGTTTAGTTCTCATTTTTGCATGGATGATTGATTCTTTGTTTTCTTGAACCCTCAACCATGATTTTTAGTATGAATTTTTACCTTGCCTTAGAAAGTATGGAGTATTCATATGATGGTGTGGTTGAATTCAAGTTGGGGAGAGAAATGGTTGCTACTTATTTGGTTGTTGTTATGAGGTTGAAAAGAAAGAAAAAAGAAAAAAAATGTGAAAAAGAAAGAAAAGAAAAAGAAAGAAAAAAATGTGAAAAAGTTTTGAAAAACAAAAAGAAAAAAGAAGCGAATAATTATAAGTATGGTGTTTTGGTTGTGACAACTTGGAATAAGGAAGAAGTTTAATCGAGATTTTGTTGTTTGAATCTTTGGTGGATTGATCACTCCCTTAAGTTTAGGCAAGTTTTTGTTTCGATTAGCCTTAGGACTTATCCCTTGTTTGTTAACCAAGCCACATTACAACCTTGAAAAGCCTTTGTGATCTTGCTTTTATATCTTCAATGTGATTTTTGGATGAATGCATAATTTAATGTTTTGTTTGCAAGATTGTTGGATGAGTGTTAAAAGTCCTTCACCTTTGTGTGTTCTTCATCCATTGATGAATTTTTGCTAGGTGTGATTCATGATGTGAGCTTGTATTGTGTTAGAATGTTTTGTATGTTTTTTGTGCTTAGGATTCGTTTCATTTACATGTTGTCGATGTAGTATAGTGGTAAGTATTTACTTTGTTTATACGCTTTTGTATTGAGCCATACATTTGTTTTTGGTTTTCGAAACTTGTTGATTCACAATTCTTTGGTTTATTACTTTTGATTCTTTGATTTATTTGACATTGTTTGAGGACAAACAAAGTTTCAAGTTGGGGAGAGTTTGATAAGTGCCAAAATGTACTTATTTTGTGTATGTAAATAGTGGCACTTATCGATACTTTTGTTAATACCGTTTGAATAATTCCTCGTTTTGTGTATAAATACGTATACTTTGTGAATAGTTGTATTTTCATATACTTTTATAGCATTTGCTAGTTTTTCCTTTGTTTTTATAGGTATTCATGCTTATTGGAGCCTTGAGGAATAAAGTGTCAAAGGCACGGCTTCGATTTTGCAATTTTGGTGAAAGCCCGCTTAGCCACCATCAAGCGGACTTCCAAATACTCAAAATAAGGATGATCAAAATCATCAATTTGGTTTCCATTCATTCGTTATTGGATAGAGCATTGAATAAGCTTTCCAACGCTTCGAACCGGGCGCAATTCGGAGTTACGGTTCTCGAGTTATGGCGAAAACAAAATCAGGTTTTTAGCAGACTCGGCTAAGCGGACTCTGTTCCGCTAAGCGGACCTGCGGATTTTCAGACTTGTTAAAAGGGGCAAAAATCACATTTTTAGGTTATGGGTTGGGTATTTTTGAGTCCCAACACCATCAACTTCATTCTTAGATCAAAATTAGCTTAGAAAACAACTTCGGAGGTTGCATAAGGATAATCGGGGGTGGATTGAGCGTCGAACGGAGCTGACAAACCGGGAGATTTTCGGTTCATTTCTCTTCTTCTTTGTGTATTTTTCTTTGGTTGGGTTTTGTTTGTATATTTACTTGAATCTTATGTATATTTACCGATTATAATGTTATGTTTAACTTTCTTTACGAATCTGTGTTGATGTTATCCTGGATTTTTGCTCTATGATGGGGATTTGGGGTGCTTTAGAGATAAACTTCTTGAATCCTTATCTAGGATGATTATCTGTTGGTTCTGAACTCTAGAGATAGATTTAGAGCTAGCATTCACTGTTTGTATCTGTACTTAATGCTTTCGTGTTTGAGCGGCGCGCGAGAGATCGCCGACGCGAGAATATGGATGTTCTCGTGACTTCGCGTTAGAGATAACCTTAGTTGTGAGATGATCTCGGTTGTGCTCCAGAGATGGACGCTTATGTGAGAGATACGTGATAACATAGATGAGTATCGTAGGTTGAGTATAACGGGTTGGTAAGTGTATGTTTGTGAAGAGTGAATATATTTAAATTCCTGATAAGTTATTTCTCTTCTAAGAATGTGTTTATTCTTTTCTTGTCTATATCTTTGTTTACTTTTTGCTCATTCAAACCCAAGCTCGAAATCATAGAAACTATTGAATGGCATCTCTCCATCTCTGTGGACGATAATTCCCGGATCAATATTTCCAAATCTTTTTTGTTGCTTGCCCTATACTGCATTCAACACTTGTCTATATCTTTGTTTACTTTTTGCTCATTCAATCCCGAGTTCGAAACTGTAGAAACAGTTGAATGGCATCTCTCCATCTCTGAGGACGATAATTCCCGGATCAATATTTCCAAATCTTTTCTGTTGCTTGCCCTATACTGCATTCAACAATACTACGTAAAAGTCACGAAGTTTGTTAAACTTGCATACATCGTATTTTGGAAGATTTTCGTGTGTTATACTACATGAATGTCACGAATTTGGTTAAACTTGCAAAGCGTGGTCCTTTTTAAATTTTTTTGTGCTATACTACATAAAAGACTTGAAATTCTTAAACTTGCAAAAATTTGGTATTTTGGAAGAGTTTCGTGTGCTATATATTACATAAATCTCACGGAGTTTGTTAAACTTGCAAAATTTTGAATTTTGAAAATTTTCATACGGTATACTAAATAAAATACATGATGTTCGTGAAACTTTTACACATTGGTATTTTTTAAGATTTTTGTGTGTTATAATACATAAAATTCACGAAGTTCCTTAAACTTGCAAAGTTTGGTCTTTTTGAAAATTTTCGTGTGCTATACTACATAAAAGGCATGAAGTTCGTTAAAGTTTCAAAACTTTGATATTTTGAAAGATTTTTGTGTGCTATACTACGTTAAAGTCACGAAGTTTGTTATACTTGCATACATCGTATTTTGGAAGATTTTCGTGTGCTATACTACATAAATGTCACGAATTTCGTTAAACTTGCAAAATTTATCCTTTTGGAGTTTTCTTGTGCTACACTACAGAAAAGTCACGAAGTTCGTTAAACTTGCAAACTTTGATATTTTGGAAAAATTTTGTGTGCTATACTAAATAAAAAACAAGTTCGATAAATTTTCATACATTGGTATTTTGAAGGATTTTCGCGTGTTATACTACATAAAAGTCACGAAGTTCTCTGAACTTGCAAAGTTTGTTCTTTTTTGAAGATTTTTGTGTGCTATACTACATAAAATTCACAAAGTTTGTTAAACTTGCAAACTTTGATATTTTGGAGATTTTCATGTGTTATACTACATCAAATACATGAAGTTCGTTAAACTTTTATGCATTGGTATTTAGGAAGATTTTCATGTGTTAAACTACATAAAAGTCACGAAGTTAGTTAAACTTTCAATATTTTGTCTTTTTGAAGATTTTTCGTGTGATATACTACATAAGAGTCACGAAGTTTGTTAAACTTGCATACATTGGTATTTTGGAAGATTTTCGTGTGCTATACAACATAAAGTCACGAACTTCGTTAAACTTGCAAAATTTGGTCTTTTTGAAGATATTCGTGTGCTATATAACATAAAAGCCACGAAGATCGTTAAGCTTGCAAACTTTGGTATTTTGGAAGATCTTCGTGTGCTATACTACATAAAATACACGATTTCGTGAAACTTTTATACGTTGGTATTTTGGAAGATTTTCGTGTGATTTACTACATAAAATTCACGAAGTTCTTCAAACTTGGAAAATTTGGTCTTTTTGAAGAATTTTGTGTGCTACACTACATAAAAGGCAGGAAGTTCATTAAACTTGCAAACTTTGGAATTTTGGAAGATTTTCGTGCGGTATACAAACTAAAATACATGAAATTCGTTAAACTTTTATAAATTGGTATTTTCATGTGCTTTACTGCATAAAATATACAATGTTGGTTAAACATGGAAAATTTGGTCTTTTCGAAGATTTTCGTTCGCTATACTACGTAAAAGTCACGAAGTTTGTTAAACTTGCGTACATCGTATTTTCGAAGATTTTCGTGTGCTATACTACATGAATGTCACGATGTTGGTTAACCATGCAAAACTTCGTCCTTTATAAATTTTTTGTGTTGTATACTACATAAAAGTCTTGAAATTCATTAAACTTGCAAAATTTTGGTATTTTGGAAGATTTTCGTGTGATTTACTACATATAAATCACAATGTTCGTTAAACATGGAAAATTTTGTCCTTTTGAAGATTTTCGTGTGATACACTACATAAAAGTCAGGAAGTTCGTTAAACTTGCAAACTTTGGAATTTTGGAAGATTTCCGTGCGGTATACAAACTAAAATACACGAAATTCGTTAAACATTTAACCATTGGTATTTTGGAATATTTTCGTGTGTTATACAAATAAAATTAACGAAGTTCGTTAAACTTGCAAACCTAGGTAATGGGGAAGATTTTCATGTGCTATACTGCATAAAATATACAATGCTTGTTAAACATGGAAAATTTGGTCTTTTCGAAGATTTTCGTTTGCTATACTACGTAAAAGTCACGAAGTTTGTTAAACTTGCATAAATCGTATTTTCGAATATTTTCGTGTGCTATACTACATGAATGTCACGAAGTTGGTTAAACATGCAAAACTTGGTCCTTAATAAATTTTTTGTGTGCTATACTACATAAAAGTCTTGAAATTCATTAAACTTGCAAAATTTTGGTATTTTAGAAGATTTTCGTGTGTTATATACTACATTAATGTCACAGAGTTTTGTAAACTTGCAAAATTTTGAATTTTGGATGATTTTCGTACGGTATACAAAATAAAATCACGAAGTTCGTGAAACTTTTATACATTGGAATTTTTTAAGATTTTTGTGTGCTATATTACATAAAATTCACGAAGTTCGTTAAACTTGCAAAATTTGGTCTTTTTGAAGATTTTCGTGTGCTATACTACATAGAAGGCATGAAGTTCGTTAAAGTTTAAAAAATTTGATATTTTGGAAGATTTTTGTGTGCTATACTACATAAAAGTCATGAAGTTCGATAAATTCGCATACATTGGTATTTTGGAAGATTTTCGTCTGCAAAACTACATAATAGACACGAAGTACTCTGAACTTGCAAAGTTTGTTCTTTTTTGATGATTTTTGTGTGCCATACTAACTAAAATACCCAAAGTTTGTTAAAATTGCAAACTTTGATATTTTGGAGATTTTCATGTGCTATACTACATAAAATACACGAAGTTCGTTAAACTTTTATACATTGGTCTTTAGGAAGATTTTCATGTCTTATACTACATAAAAGTCACGAAATTAGTTAAACTTTCAATATTTGGTCGTTTTGAAGATTTTTCGTGTGATATACTACAACAGAGTCACGAAGTTTGTTAAACATGCATACATTGGTATTTTGGAAGATTTACGTGTGCTATACTACATAAAGTCACAAATTTCGTTAAACTTGCAAAATTTGGTCTTTTGGAAGATTTTCGTGTGCTATACTACATAAAAGCCACAAAGATCGTTAAACTTGCAAACTTTGGTATTTTGGAAGATCTTCGTGTGCTATACTACATAAAATACAGGATTTTCGTGAAACTTTTATACGTTAGTATTTTGGAAGATTTTCGTGTGATTTACTACATAAAATTCACAAGGTTAGTTAAACTTGGAAAATTTTGTCCTTTTGAAGATTTTCGTGTGATACAATACATAAAATTCAGGAAGTTCGTTAAACTTGCAAACTTTGGAATTTTGGAAGATTTTCGTGCGGTATACAAACTAAAATACACGAAATTCGTTAAACTTTTAAGCATTGGTATTTTGGAATATTTTCGAGTGTTATACTACATAAAATTAACAAAGTTCGTTAAACTTGCTAACTTAGGTATTTTGGAAGCTTTTCATGTGCTATACTACATAAAATATACAATGTTGATTAAACATGGAAAATTTGGTCTTTTCGAAGATTTTTCGTTTGCTATACTACGTGAAAGTCACAAAGTTTGTTAAACTTGCATACATCGTATTTTCGAAGATTTTCGTGTGATATACTACATGAATGTCACGATGATGGTTAAACATGCAAAACTTGGTCCTTTATTAATTTTTTGTGTGCTATACTGCATAAAAGTCTTGAAATTCATTAAACTTGCAAAATTTTGGTATTTTAGAAGATTTTCGTGTATTATATATTACATAAATGTCACAGAGTTTGTTAAACTTGCAAAATTTTGAATTTTGGAAGATTTTCGTATGGTATACTAAATAAAATACACGAAGTTCGTGAAACTTTTATACATAGGTATTTTTTAAGATTTTTGTGTGTTATAATACATAAAATTCACGAAGTTCGTTAAACTTGTAAAATTTGGTCTTTTTGAAGATTTTCGTGTGCTATACTACATAAAAGGCATGAAGTTCGTTAAAGTTTAAAAAATTTGATATTTTGGAAGATATTTGTGTGCTATACTACATAAAAGTCATGAAGTTCGATAAATTCACATACATTGGTATTTTGGAAGATTTTCGTTTGCTAAACTACATAAAAGTCACGAAGTTCGTTAAACTTGCAAAATTTAGCCTTTTTGAAGATTTTCGTGTGCTATACTACAGAAAAGTGACGTAGTTCGTTAAACTTGCAAACTTTGATATTTTGGAAGATTTTTGTGTGCTTTACTACATAAAATACAGGATGTTCGATAAATTTTCATACATTGGTATTTTGAAGGATTTTCGCGTGTTATACTACATAAAAGTCACGAAGTTCTCTGAACTTGCAAAGTTTGTTCTTTTTTGAAGATTTTTGTGTGCTATACTACCTAAAATTCCCAAAGTTTGTTAAACTTGCAAACTTTAATATTTTTGAGATTTTCATGTGCTATACTACATAAAATACACGAAGTTTGCACAAATTTTATTATACTTGCAAACTTTGGTATTTTGAAAGATTTTCATGTGTTATACTACATAAAATACACGAAGTTCGATAAACTTTCAAACATTGGTATTTTGAAGCATTTTCGTGTGTTATACTAAATAAAAGTCACGAAGTTCCTTAAACTTGCAAAGTTTGTTCTTTTTTTTAAAGATTTTTGTGTGCTATACTACATAAAAATCACAAAGTATGTTAAACTTGCAAAATTTATATTTTGGAGATTTTCATGTGCTCTACTAAATAAAATACACGAAGTTCGTTAAACTTTTAAACATTGGTATTTGGGAAGATTCTGGTGTGTTATACTACATAAAATTCACGAAGTTAGTTAATCTTGCAATATTTGGTCTTTTTGAAAAAATTTCGTGTGCCATAATACATAAGAGTCACAAAGTTTGTTATACTTGCATACATTGGTATTTTGGAAGATTTTTCGTGTGCTATACTACATAAAGTCACGAAGTTCGTTAAACTTTCTAAAAATGGTTTTTTTGAAGATTTTTGTTTGTTATATACTACATAAAACACACGAAGTTCGTTAAACTTGCAAACTTTGAAATTTTGAAGATTTTCGTGTACTATATACTACCTAAAATACACGAAGTTCGTGCAAATTGTATACATTAGTAACTTTGAAGATTTTCGAGTGTCAATATGAAACTTGAGATTAATAGTAATTGGAATCAACTTTTCCAGAATATGAAGAAATGTAGATTGAGTTTTAGAGATCTTAAGGCTTTCAAGGAAGCTCTCCTAACTAAAATAAGATGTATAATCTATGTTGTTATGCATGAATTTGTAAAATAAACATAAATAAAAAAATACACAAAATTAAAGAGACTTTTGTACTTAATAACTAAAGAACATAAAATACATTTGAGTTGAACCAAAGGTAGGAAGAATACAAATGGTAGCAATGTTTTTAAAATAATTAAAAAAAAAAAAACTTAGAGCTAAAACAGTTTTACAAAAGTATTCAAATAAAAAGAACTTTACTTCACATACTCAGAAAAAAAAAACTAAGTTTTAACATGACATTTAACTGTCAACCCCAAATACTGGCCAAAACACACATAATCGCATTGTTTTGTTGAAACTCAAGTGTGGTTTTCACCGGAAACACAATGTACAACGTAACTCAAACATGTATAGTCCACATCAGAAGCGCCCTTTAATTTTGGTAGACATCTGAACAACATAATCGACTTCTATTCTAGTAATTCTCTGTTCTTGTTTACAATGATTGAAATAAGGATGTTATGAGCTTTGAAGCATCAACATATACATTTGAAGACAAATTTCAGAGAAGTTATCGATAGCAAAGTAACCAAACCCCCTTTTTAACCATAGACTAGGAAGCAACAATCGAATCTCTTTCTGTAATAATCAAGGAGCTGCAAAATAGTAGAAGGGAATAATAAGTTCGATATATAAATCATCAAATATTTATTTCCATACATACACACACGCACACAGACGTACACAGACAAAAACGTAAACTAAATGGAAGAGCAGGAGGGGGAAGAGTGAAGACCAAGAGAGACAAAGGGGTTTCTTTAGAAAAAACTTACGTGCAATAAACCGTATAATCCATCCAACAACTGGGATATGGTAGAGAAACACTTTGACAGACGACCAAAAACCACTGCATCCAAAAATCATTAATGATAAGTTAATAACGATAAATTTTGTGGTCTAGTAGAGTTCAAGAAGAAAGCCATCAACTAACCTGAAGAGAAAAACACAACCGTATATTTCAATTATTATACCAAGTATTGGCCACCTCACAAAAATGAGAAAGAGGCCTAGAACAAATGATGCAGAACCCTGCAAAAGAGGAAAATAATGTTTATTTATCTCCATATAGAATGCTTCATTGTCCATCCATAAAGAAGTTATAAAATTTATATCAAACTGTATAATGAGAGGAAGGAATTACGAATTAAGGATATGATGTAGTAGCAGAAGAATAAAGAATAAAAGATATACTAGACAAGAAACCAAAACCAGCTCTCTTGAAGAAAAATTTATTAGATTTTATGCTTCTTTAGAAGTCAGCAAAAATAATTCATCAATTCACGGGTCTGAAGTATATAACCATGCAGCTGAAAACAAATGAAAATTAAGATAAACACTTCCTATCCACGAAATTTGAGACTCCTGATATCTCCCCTCCCAAACAGAAAACCGAATATATTTTTCATCAAGAGTTCTCAGCAACTAGGAATTAGGCAGCAATTATATATTAGAAAAATAAACTATAGGGACGAATAAACACTGTTTCTCTATTGTTTCTCCTAAAAGAAACCTAGCACAACTCAAACTTGTATTTCCATTTACAGGACAACAATCGCTACATCAATACTCCCTTAAAATATCCTTAGCGTAAAACACTATAAAGCATTGACACTTTTGATTAAAGGCGTGTCTAGTGTTTGAAAAATGTAGCTGTTACATTCAATCACTTTTGTTTTCTTAAATTGTTACCCGTGTCTGCGCTTCGTAGGTAAAACACATATAAACAATTTTTAACGTCTGACAGACATCCTACTTGTATTCATTAATCTATATCACAAGAGATGCAATGTGGATAAGGAGGGCATGGAAAAGCAAATATTTTATTAATGGGCAGAACAATTCATATCCGCTATACCTTATAGTTTTCTCTGTTAGTGAAGAGTGACCACATGGAGCGCCAACCAAGTAAAATTGCTACTCCTGCCAACCAAAATATCTGACTCCAAATGCCAAAACCAAAATTAAGTCAATACCAATCAGTATCCTAAATAAAAAGATAAGAAAATTTAGATCCTTCAAGCAAGTCTCACATTTCCTAGAGCAAGCAAACCACGGTCAAAGAAGAGAACTATGCCAAGAAACGTGAAGAAGATGCCGAAACCAATTAGCCCTATGCCAATCTCTGCATGTTTGTCACATTTTATAAGGTCAAAGAAATGCTTGAATATTTGTCAAGAAAATAAAGAGTTTTGTTATTTTGACGAAATTTTCGCATCAAATTTTGACGAAATTTCCGCATTAAATTTTGACGAAATTTTCGCATCAAATTTTGACATCAATTTTAACGGTTAGTACAATACAAATATGTGGTTAATTACATTTAGTAATTCAAATATGTAGTTTATTACATCCATTCGATAGCTAACATATATAACAAGACTTCGCCACTCACTAACCATCTACTTAACACAATTAACCACAATTTTAAACGTCATAAACCACAATATTTTTTGGTAAGCCAAGGTATATCCCTGCGGAACTATGGAGACCAACCTCTCGAGATAAATGAGGTCCATTTAAGGGGTTAACCTCACCCAACATATGTTTTCTCAAGCACACCGGCCAAGAATCGGATCCTTGACAAAATAGTTAAAACACTCAAATATCCACCACTTGTATCACACCATGTTGGTTACCTCAATTTTCAATCGTATTTTTGAACCATACAAATTGATGTCAATGACATTCAAAATCATGGTTAACTAATTCCGTCCAGTCGATGATTCAAGAATAGCGGCATTTTGTTATAATTATTGACCATCTACTAAGCTTAATTAACCACATATTTGACTATGTTAACTATCCAAATTTCGATAAAGAACTAAATGCGCGTTACATGCTGAAACTCTTAGAACAAAAGGACTAAACTCAAAGAAAAAATTGAAACAATCATAAATGTGATAGATTGACCAATGCAGTGACAGTGAGCTTCATTCACATTCAGATTCACATTGAAATTCAAATATAAATCAAAAAGACTATAGTCAAAATTGAGCATGCATTGCATTGCATTGAAGTTCTTACTCTTGATCTCATCAATATCATAGGCCATAGTCAAAATTGAGCAAGTACAAAGTACAAGATGAAGGAACCTTCAAAGAAACTGCACAAACCAAAAGATCATCAATTCAATTCAATTCAATTCAAAACAATTAATAAATGTGACAATGACATTTCCCCTAACCCTAACCCTAATCCCAAATCAATTTGAAGACAACAATGTAAGCAAAAACTTGAATTGAGTTCTACAAGTTATGATTTTGAATGATGAAAATGGAATGCGTTATTTGACTGGTTAGATTGATTTGAAAAAAAAATGATGAATTTGAAGAGTTAAGTATATAAGAAGAAACTGAGAACGAAATGAAAATTTACCTTGTAGATGAGTGAGTGCAGAAGAAGAATGAAGAGGAAAGGAAGGTTCAGAGGAAAACGGCGATAATGGGCTTAGTGGGCCTTACACTTCTTACTCTCACTCAAATTTGGGCCTATGTCTCCACATACTTGAGAACTTGTCCGGACGCTCTTCCAATTAAAGGGAGATTTATTAAGAATGTTTTTACCGTTTTATCCTTGTATAAATTTTTCGTTTTTAAAATTCTTGAAGAAGTACGGGAAGTTTTTTTTTCCAAGCATTATATTCATTTGTGTATTCTACACTGTCATGTATAAAAGTTGTCATTTGGTAGTGATTAATACAACTATAATAAGTTCATCATTATATAAAATACGTTGAAATAAACACTTAGTTAGAATATAGAACATTGAATTTATTTTCAATTTGAAGAGATCAAATTAAATTCAATCTCATATTGCTTCATCCACGTCGTGTTGTCGTGTTGTCATTCTTTCATTGTTAACATCAACACTAGTTAGACATATTCTATTAATTTCTAAAAGTTAAAACATACACATAAACCATAAAAGATTAATTTGACAATGTCATTAATAAAGTAAACAATAACAAAAAGATTTTATATTTTCATACTTTCTACAAGTCGTTGCACTTCATTCATTAGTTTTTGTAAATCATTCACCATGGTCTTTCTTAAAAACTTCTTCCCAATCTAGAACGTCAATTTTGCATTCTTCTTCATCCCCAGTCTCTGATCTTGTCTTCTTCAAAAACTACATCTCTATTCATAATGACTTTATTTGTAATAGGATCATATAATTTATAAGATTTAAATTCAATATTGTCTCCCAAAAATACACACCTTTTGTTTTTTTCTTCTAGCTTGCTTATCTTTTGGTCTAGTATATGAGCATGAGCTACGCATCCAAAAATCCTAAAATAGTCAACCCTTAGCCTTACACATGTTCATGCTTCTTGTGGGGTTCTATGATTCTTAATGAAGTTGGACTTCTATTTTGTACGTCTACACACGATCTTACTGCTTTGGGCCAAAATACTCTTGGAACTTGTCTCTCATTTAGTACAACTCGTACTGCATTCATGATCGTCCTGTTTTTTCTCTCGACAAATCCATTTTGTTGAAAAGTATATGAAGCCATCAATTGCATGTAATTTCCTTGATTCTTACATAATTCTTCATACGCATTAGAGGTAAATTCATCACCTCTATCAATCCTTAAACAAGTGATGAATGCTCCGACTTCTTTCTCAACATACGCCTTGAAATTTTTGAACCTACCAAAAGTCTTTGATAAAGCTTAAGATATGCTTCTTGTAACTATTTGAAGATGGTGTGATGGAACCACAAATATCAGCATGAATTAGCTGAATTTTTTGTAGGCACTCCATGAGATTTTCTTTGGTATTGACTCTCTATGTTGTTTTCCAATTAAACACATAGTACATTTCTTCTTCGGAGACTTCAGGGAAGGTAACCCAATGATCATCTTCTTACTTGAGAGTGTATTGAGACCCTTATAGTTAAAATGCCCAAAGTGACAATGTCACAATTGAGTTTCTTTCTCGGACACCATTTCAGCTTGTAGAAACATGGGATTTTGGTTTGGTGTTGTAAAAATTGGCAACTAGAACATCTTGTTTTCCTTCATACTAGTGTGCATAATAAATCCTTTATCCAGATCAGGTGAAATACTTTTCAAATTCTATTTTAAATTAAAGTTGCTAACCACTTTTCTTGAAGTTGTCCTAAGCTTAGCAAATTCTTCTTAAGCTCAGGGATGAAGTAAACATTGAATATTAATTAAGTAATATCATTAATTTGCACATGTGTGCTTCCTTTTGCCACAACAACCATTGTTGTATTATTCCCAAGCTTCACAGTTCTGCAAATCCCTTCCTCCATTTACGAAAACCATTTTTTGTTTCTTGTCATATGATTGTTGTAGCCGAAGTCTAAGAACCAAGCTTTTTCTTGTTTGGATTGACGCTGCTCTTCATACGCCATTAATAAGAGTTCTTCTTCTAGATCCCCATTATTTGTGTTTTTCTCCCAGAAAGAACACTCATACTGAATGTGACCCAACTTATGACATTTAAAGCACTCAACAATTGCTTTGTTTAGAGATAGTCTTCCTCTACCACACCCCTTCTAAATAAACCTCTACCTCCTCTACGTCTGATTGGTCCATCATCACTGGTTATTTTCAATACAAGTTCTTTTGTCCAAAATCCCGGTATTATTTACTCATGAACAAGAAGGTTGTCACGCAGCTCATAAATACTCAAGGTACTCAAATCATTTGATTCCTCCATTGAGCATACAACATAATTACATTTAGAGGTCAAATATCTGAGTATCTTAATAACCATCGTTCTTTGCTCCATTGTTTCACCATTTGATTTCATCTTGTTTACCACATTAAGAGTTTGTTCCAAGAAGCTATCGACCTTCCCACCTTCTTTCATGGTCAGTAGCTCGAACTTTCTTCTCAATGCTTGAAGTTGTCTCTTTTCACCTTTGTGGATCCTTGATATTTCTGCTACAATGACCTCCATATTGCCTTTAAAGTTCCCATGTCAAGAGTCATTTCTAGAATTTCTCTTTCAATAGTTTGAAACATAAAATTCTTGACCTTCAGATCTTTAAGCTTGGCCTCTTCCATAATCTTCCTCTGCACTTCACTTGTTGAAGTTATTCCAATTATTAGTGTCATGATTTCTTCTTCTATGAGGTGCCACATCTCTTTACTTCATAGAAAATTTCTCCATCGTCATTGACCAATAATCATAATGGTCATCGAACCTTGGAATGGCCGATTGTATGAACTTTTTAGATGTAGACATGTTGATCTTTTGTCATTTCTTCTCTCACACACACACACACTTTAATCCCTTCGTGTTTTCCGTCTCACACACTCTCACTCCCCAAACAATATCAGACCCCTTTTGGAGCTTTAATACCAATTATTAGAACTTGAAATAAGCAAAAAGAACAAAAAAATATGATTTTCATTAGGGAGTGAAAGTTGTGTTATTCATTAGGGAGTAAAAGCATGCCTATAGAGGCTTTTTAATAGGAGTGAGTCAAAGAGCCAGCACTACATGTCAATAAAACAAGAATAAAAAATTGATCCTAAAATATAGGACTTCGTCATAACGAATAAAATTTCCCTCAGAGCTAGGATTTATTAATAAACGTGGGCTAATTTAAAAACATGCTTTGACTAACAAATATGTGGTGAACTCATGTTCTTTCCTGGACTTCAAAACCATATCTTCTTCCTAAACCATTAAAAAAATCGATAAATTTTTTGTCTTAGATCTAAGATTGGTTAGTGGTTTGTGGCATCTCTTTAGAAATTTCTGTTATGTTGATGGTGGTCCTAGCAGTATCTATTTCGTTTCCCTATTAAGTTAGAGCTTTAGTAGTTTAAATTTGTCTTTTTTTTAGTAGATTGAGTGTGTTTGTTGTATCTTTTGTTCTTTTTGTTTATAATGAGCTTTCTTAACTTCATTCTTTTTGTATTTTGACAAAAAAATTATTTCCAAATATTATTATTTTAACATTGAAAAATTTAATTAAATGTAGACCAATGTGACCTAATTACAATTATATTACTCTTGCAAAAATCTCAACCATGCATATTAATTTGCCAATAATTGCAATTTTAGAAAGTAATTTATTCTAGATCTATGATCTTACAAACTCTAAGCTATTTTCTACAACTTTATGTAAAACATTATTATTTTTTAGGCTTAATTGCAGTTTTGGTCCCCCTATTATTCTTTTTTTTGAGTTTTGGTCCCCCTATTTTAAAATCCGGAATTTTAGTCCCTATATTTTAGTTTTTTGAGAATTTTGGTCCCCCTGCAAATTTGAAGGCAATTTTAAATGAAATGATGCTCACATTAATGACATGTCAATGTCAATTCAGCAGTGATATGATCAAAAAAACTATTTTTATTTAAGATTTATGTTAAACATGTCATCAATGTGAGGTTTATTTCATTAAAAATTGCCTTCGGATTTGCAGGGGGACCAAAATCCTCTAAAAACTAAAATAGAGGGACTAAAATTCCGGATTTTAAAATAGGGGGACCAAAACTCATAAAAAAGAATAATAGGGGGACCAAAACTGCAATTAAGCCTATTTTTTATAATCCCCACTAACCTTCTAAAATTTCAAAACCATGCGCACGGATAACCTTCCTCACGTCATGTACTTGTTTTAAGGGACATCCTATAATTATTTTCTCATAATTTAATTTTAGGTCAACATCGATTGGCATTTTCTAATTCACGTGTGTTCATATTTTCTCCATTAATAATTTTATTCAAAAAGTGAAAAAAGAAAGATAAAGGCAAAAGTAAAAAACATAAGCTTGCACACCTTCTCGATTTTTTGCATTATTTTTGTTTTTATATAGGTTAAGGATCGAGAATATTCTTTTGGAACTAGTAGTTGTAGTAGTGTTTTTGTGTCTTTACAATAATAGATTAAGCTAAGCTACTTTCATGGCTCAAAACAAAGGCATAAGAAGAAATTAAGATGGATAATGCCAAAATGGTTGTAATAAGAACAAGTATGAAACCTTTGATTTTATATTAGTAAAAAAAAGTTTATAAGAACATGTACTTCTTTCTTATGTTGCTTTTTCAAAAGTTGCTTTTTTTCATTTTGATTTATATTAAAAGAATTGATAGTACAATAATAATAATAATAATAATAATAATTATTATTATTATTATTATTATTATTATTATGTTGTGAATATAAATGTATTTAATATTAATTTTTTAAACTTTAAATTTTATATATATATATATATATATATATATATATATATATATATATATATATATATATATATATATATATATTAATATTGTTTATAGGTTATTTTTACAAAATTGTTTTTTAAATTGAAGTATATTATTTATAAATATATTTTATTTTTTTTTTTTGTATTTTTTTTCTAATACATGTCTATAGAGCCGTCGAATGGGGCGGTCCAGTCCAGCCCGCTTCGGCCCGATAGCTCAATTTGTTTAAATGGACTGGCCCGACCCGATTGCTAAATGGGCCACGTAAAATGAGCTCTGCCCATTTTTCAAAGTTCCGTGCGGTCCGATGGGCCAGCCCGGCCCATATTTCAATATTATAATTTTATAAAAAAGTTGTCATGGATAAATGCAACACAACATAAGTAGAGACTCATCATAAACGTATATAACTGATGTTTAAAATATTTATCCATAAATATATATGAATACAACAAAATCATCCATGTAAAAGTAAAAACTAATTTAATATTATCGTTCATACTTATCAAATTTTCTCTCCATCTCACAACAATTTCCTTTATCACATCATCTTGAAAATATTTTTTCATCCTCTTTAACTTTTCTTTATCACTTGAAAACACATTTATGAAATCATATCTTATCTCAATCTTTTTTCCTCAAAATTTACCAAAATCTTTTTTTAATGGGCCAGCCCGAAGTCTGCTTTGCCCGGCCCAGTCTAGCCCATAAAAAACATAGGCCCGATGGGCTGGCCCAAAAAAATAAGGTCGTGTTTTTTTAAGGTATTTTGCGGCCCAACCTGGCCTGCGATAAATTGTTGTGTTTATGGGCCGGCCCGATGGGCCGAGTCCATTTTGACAGCTCTACATGTCTATCACGTTGATTTTGACTTTTAAACATAAATATGTTTAACGTTTTTGAGTTTCACGCTTGACTATATGAATGATGTATGGTTTAAATCGATAAAATCTTTATAAATCTCATCAATATATATTAAGTTTGACACATAATATAAATGACTAGTGATTAAATCGACATATTATAATATTAATTAAATTTTTATATTGAGAGTTAAAATTATCTTTATAAATTGATTTGTAAAAAATGAAAGACGTCTTTTTATTTAAGCTCATTTCAAACCTTAACTATATGTCATATAAATTTTTTTTTCACAATATTAATCAAGATTATATTTTGAAAAAGATACATTTAATAATTAAAAAAAAATTCATATAATTAGAGATCGAAAGAATGTTTGCTTTTCAACTTTAAGGCAATAATGGTCTTTACACCACAATTAAAATGAATTAACCTTAGCATTCACATTAAGATGCTAATTAAGAGTTCTTCACATTGGCTTTGTGACTTAAGTAAGGTCTGATTTTGTGTTCTGTCGCTTGAAAGGTTGTCATGTGGGCCATTTTCAAACGTGGAAGTGACATTTTGACCACAATTAATTCATATGCTAAATATTCATAATCATATACAACTTTGTTTGTTAGAGTGTTTTTGATTATAGGAGAAATAAAATGGAGAAAAAAAAGTGATTATTTTAAATTTTATATATCTATGTTTTTAAACATAAGACTTTTTTTATTATTTATTGTTAATTTTTTTAATTGATAAATAATATATAAATATAGATAATTGACAACAGATCAGACTTAAAAATATAAATAAGATAAAAGTTAGAATACAAAAGTACAGAGGGAAAGATTTGAAAAAAAAATTATTTAAAATTTTGGTATTAATTTTATAAAGTAATCCGGGTCAAAAATTTTAAATTAAAAGTTTGAAACGAGTTTTTTTTTTATAAAAACAAATTTTGTTTTTGGTAGGTATTTTATTTTGAACATAATTTCAAATATTATTTGTATTTGCAATAAATAAAAATTAAAATATATTAAATTAAATAGAATGAAAATAATATTATCAATTTATTAAAAATTTAAATGAGCCAATTAATTTTAAATTGGTCTATATTTTTTATATTTAAAATAAAAATTTAAAAATACAAAGAAATTATAAGTAAAACCTTGATTTTTTTAAATAGGATGAATGAGTAATTTATTAATAATTGGTTTAAATGAGTGTAAATTATTGTTCCATAATTTTAATGATAATATTTATTTATACTTAAGTATTAATATAAATAAATTCTTAATATTCATAAATTAATAATTTTATAAAAAATTTAGAGATTAATTAAAATACACTATCAGCGTAAAATATATAACTTTACACTGCCATCCAATTAGAATGAAGTGTTTTCACACATGAGAAAATTATGAAAAATATAATTATTAAAATAATTTAATTATAATTTATTTATTTTAATTTTTAATACCATACTTATATGTTAAAATTATTTATTTTAATTATATGAGTTATTTTACACTGATCCAGCCAGTGTATTTCAATAAATCTCAAAAATTTATAAATTGACTCATCCTCTATATTAATCATTTATAAGGTTGAATATAAAAAAATTAAAATTAATTCACTAAAATATTTGTAAATTCAATTCACACAGTAATGTAAACAAGTAAATATTCGTCAGTGTTTTTTAACCTAAGTCAAGTAAATGTATTTGTAGAAAAATAATTATAGAACTATATTCCCACGTCTATGTTTGTGTAAGAAGCTTTTGATTAATGGAAACCTATTATGTCTAAGCATGTCTGATGCCCATACAACATAAAGTATAACTAACTGTCTTGTATTCAAAGTTCACACCTGTCGACTCTCACTATTAGGAAACATGTCCTTTACTTAATACTTCCTCCGTTTTTTATTATAAGTCGTTTTGCCATTTTCACACATATTAAGAAAAACAATAATTATTGTATGAAATAGAAAAATTATAAAAAAAAAATTACTAAATTGTCCTTCATTAATTATATGGGAAAGATAAATTAAAATAATATAAAGAAAGAGAATAATAAATGCTTAAGAGTATAATAGAAAAAATAATATTAACCCGGGTCCGGATTAGTCACGTGGGGCCCCTTTCCCCCACGGATACCGGTCGGTTAACACAAAAAAAAAATATTAATGATTCATTGAAATTGTAAAACGACTTATAATAAAACACAATTTTTAAACGATTTATAATAAAAAACGGAGGGAGTAGTTGTCAGTTATAAACACAATTACACATAAGTAAATTAAGAAAAATAGTTAACTTATTATTTAATATCTTAATGTGATCAAACAAATAGTTGTTCCCCTAAACTACCCTTACTTTTTATTAAGTTTTGTATAAAAATATATTTCATTAACAAATATTCAAATTTTTTTAAAAACTCATATATATATATATATATATATATATATATATATATATAAACAAAGTAATGAGTATTTTAAAAATTCTCCCCTCGATTTTAGTTATAAACTAAGAGGTATGTGGCGCTAGGTTTGAAAACTCAAAAAATGTATTTGTTGGGATCAAATCTATAATCATTTCAACTATCCTTTCAGTTATTCAAAAACTGAAGAGTGAAGTGGAAAGTTATTATGACATCTTTCGTTACATCGCATATGTAACCGAGGTTAAATTAACTTCGCGTCCGATCTTAAATGTGTGTTTTATAGTAGTGAGAGCTTTGACAATCAGACCCACCATCAATAGACTAGAAGAAACATTGGCACTACTACTACAAAAAAACATATTTTACCTCGAGCACGAAGAGAGTTTTACTTTGGTTACACAAACATATAGAAAGCCCAATTCTCTTTGACTTCAGCTAACTTATTTTAAGAATAAGTAATACATTAGCTTGCAAAAAAGAACTTTAAATATAAAAATAATTCAAAATTGAGTTAGAATTGAATTACATTCCATGTTTATATGATTATTTAATAATAATAATAATAATAGTAATAATAATAATAGTGATTAAATATATTTTTAGTCCCTATAAATAAGACAATATTCAATTTTAGTTCCTCTAAAAAATTTCTTCAAACAATGGTCCTTATACAGTTTTCCATCTACACTTTTAGTCCTTCCCGTTAACTTCTCTTAATGGAAGCCGACGTGACATGCCACATGAAAGTGTTTTGATGACTAAAAATGATTTTATCTATGGAAAACTAATAACTGTCACTAAAAGGTAGATTTTTCTTAATCTTATTTATTTCTTTTAAGGAGAGCGTGCTAGTAATGAAATGATATTCTTTTGAACTTAAAATTTTATGTCCAGATTACGATTGAAATTATAATTAGCATTCAACGCAATCATGAATCTTGATAACCATAAATTTTAAAATGATTAATTTATAACTATGATTTTAAATTAGTATTCTAATAAGAATGACAATTTGTTTGAAGATTCATGACAATAGTGGAAATATTTAATTAAAGGAAGACATTTTTATGGTGGAAATTTATAATTAAAATAAGATAATTTTAGTGACGGATTATGGATTTTGGACATGAATCTTCATCTAAAAGATACTTTTAGTGATGGTTTTTGGGCATGAGTGACGAATTCTGGGTTTAGGACATGAATCTTCATCTCAAAGATACATTTAGTGATGGTTTCGGGGTTTTATTGACGGATTCTGAGTTTTGGATATGAATCTTCATCTTCTAAGATACCTTTAGTGACAACTTCTGAGCTTTTGTGATGGTTTATGAGCTTTTGTGATGGTTTTTGGGATTTTGACATGAATCTTCATCTTCTAAGAAACTTTTAGTGACGATTTGTAGGATTTAGTGACAAATTCTGGGTTTAGGACATCAATCTTCATCTTCAAAGATACTTTTATTGACAAATTCTAGATTTTAACATGAATGTTAGATACCTTTAATGATGGTTTTTGAGCTTTAGTGAAGGATACGGGGTTTTTGACATGAATCTCCATCTTCTAAGAAACATTTAGTGATGATTTGTAGGCTTTAGCGATGAATTCTGGGTTTATGACATGAATCTTATGCTTTAATGATGGTTTATGGGCTTTAGTGACATATTTTGGGTTTTGACATTAATGTTCATCTTCTAAGATACTTTTAGTGACAATTTTTGGGATTTAGAGATGGATTATGGTTTTGGACATTAATCTTAATCTTCTTAAATATTTTTAGTGACAGTTTCTAGGTTTTAGTGAAGGATTATGGGTTTTGTCATGAATCGTCATCTTCTAAGATAGTTTTAGTGACGATTTCTCTGTTCTAGTGACAGTCTCTAGATTTTGTCATGAATATTCATTTTCTAAAATAGTTTTAGTGACGATTTATGGTTTTTGGTGATGATCAGTCTCCCACGTGGCACACCATGTTAGCTTCCGTTAATGGAAGTTAATGGGAGGGACTACAATTATGGACGAGAAACATTAGGAGGACCATTGTTTGAAGCAATTTTTTTGAGGGAGCAAAATTGAAGTATAGTATATTTATAGGGACCTTTGACTTATTAAACCCTAATAATAATAATAATAACAATAAATATTAAAATGACTTACAATCGCAAGCGAGAATATTTTTATGAATACATAATGAAGAACACGGGATATTTTGACAAAAGGAATATGGTTTTATTCATTTATTTTTCCCATGTAATAACGGGTTTTAATTATAATATATAATTAAGTTTCTGTTAATCAATTGAATTTGCAAGATAGCCAAGTGAATAAGAAAATGTTTTGGAGCCTCGAAGTCACATGTTTGAGTCTTGATGACATACAAAGGCTTTATATTTTTAATATTTAACTCAATGTAAGATAATGCTTTTTCTTAAAGCGCTAGTAAAAGGTCAAGCTATTTTTTATTTAATTTTTTTTTTTGTAATTTTTAATCTATCTAAGATAGCACTTTTTTTAAAGTGCTAACAAAGGCTTAAACCATTTTTAAATTTTTTTCAGTCTATAATAACACTTATGATTAGTCGTTAAGCATTTTTTAACGTATTATAACTTATACTAGCACCCGGGTGAAAAGCCCGATTATAGGTTTTGGATTAATATATTTAATAAAAGTTTACATACAAGTGCTATTAAATATGTGCTATTGATAAAATATGTAGTAGTGACTCTAACAGTTGTTTAGAGTTATCAGAGTTGTTTAGAGTTAAATCTAATGAGCTTTAGAATTAGAATTAATGCTTTTGACTATTTAGAGTCATTTTGAGTTATATTATTACTTGAGTAAGGCCGCCAGCAAAAGAGTTAATTTTGAATTGTTGAGAATTTGTAGAGTAAGATTTTTGAGTTATCATACTTAAAAGCAAGTTACTCTGACATGTTTAACGTTGTATTGACATGTCTATGAGTAATTGTTTTATTACCCTGTAAATGGGCTGACATGAGTAATAATATATTTGTACTCTATTGATTCATATTTATGAATCTTTATATGATTATTTGAGTTGTAATTACATAATACGTTGAGTTAAGTAATTCAGAGAGGAATTACAAAGCTGACCTTACATTGTGAAAATTGTGGGTTCAAAAAAGAACCTTACTAAGTATGAGATACGAGTAATTCTTTGTTGTTAAGTATGAAAAAATATGTTAATTATTGTTTGGATATGAGTTGTGAATGTTATTTATATAATTCTTGCATTCATGTATATCAGAGATATGTAAACGAGGTCACGGTTCAAAGAGGAACCAATGACGGTCTTATGTTCAGATAGGAACACGAATCAAAGAGGAACCAAAACATGAATAATTTAATAGCATGACTCTGACATCCAAAAACTTGGTATCCCATTCATCTTGGAGGAGGAGTATATTGTATTATACATTTGCATTGTGATTGTTGTTGTAAATTATTGTGTGAGAATGATAATTGATGTTATTGTTATTTGAAAACTATCCTTGTTGTTTTATACACTGATAACACTTGTGAAGTTATTCTCACCCTGTTTGTTTGTTTGTTTGTGCGGTTTCATACTCTTCTAGAGTACATATAATCAGGTAGAGGAGTAACTTTTATTGAGTTAGAGGATGTTGTTGAGGCCTCTTCATTTATTTACTTCTTTTTTCGCGTTATTTAGTTGTTGATGGTGCTCTCATCTGTAACAATGAGATTGCAATGTTTTATTTGTTATTATGATGTCACTACTTTGGATTATTATTTAATCAAATATTTTGTTTCATAAAGAAAGTTTTAAAGTATGTTTGAAGTTGAGTTCCATTGCTGTGTTATGTTTTATTTTGAAAGAGTATGTTTTTTGAGCATCTGAACACCTATTTTGGAGAAATAATTGTTTATCTTTTATAAAAAATATTTCCGGGGTTTTATGGTGTTACAACCACAAAAGCACTTTGTACATAGTTTAAAGGGTTCACAACTTACAAACGCCTACACGCTAACATTCAAAGTACCCAAGCGACGAGCGAAATGAGTCAAGCAAGGACTATGTAGGTTTGAATCACATACTTTTCTGCAAATTCTAATATTATGTCATTTACATTCAAACTATATTGTTTTCTTTACTAGCTTGTTGTTTAAACTTTGCACAATTACTCACAAAAAACTTCAATTATAACCTTAAGTGTTCGACGCCGTGTCGAGCGCTCCTTTTGGAAACAACAAAACTCAAAACTCTTATCGAAACACTTTGAAAACAAAAGCGTTGTCCTGAGATTCCCTAGTCGATCTTGCAAGTAACCTTTAAAAAAGACTAGCGTAGTTTACCAATTTCAGAGATAAACACGAACACATAGCAAAATTAATGATGTATGATAATATGCTACTATGTCTTGTTGGAGGGCTGGAACTTCGAGTTCGCCTTGTATTCACTTGTTTTGAATTAATATATTTCATTTTTGATTAAAACAAACTTAACAATCTAACAATAAATATTTTTAATACCCAATTCAAATAAAAAATTTATAATAAAATAAATTTAATTGATGTATCAATTTATAATAAAATAAATTCAATTGATGTATCTGAATTATCTATAACTTTCTTTTATAACATTCTAGTATAATTGACTAACTTTGCACACACTGGACTTGAATATACTCATCATGTAAAGTAAAAAACTTTTTCATGCATCATGGGCGGCATATACTCACAACTTGCCTTTGAACCCATTGAACATAACCCATTTCAATATAACTAACTACGTAGCAAAATCATTATCTCTATGTAGATAACATATTCATAAACTAGCTTATTATAATTAATCCATGACTTTCAAAGTGTTGAATAAAACTTAGAAGATTCATCTAAATTTGGCTATGATCAATTATAAAGTGATGATGATTAGTGAGTAGTGTCATGAGAGACAGCTTGACTAGACCATATAGTTTCATGTTGAATTGAATGAACTTGAATGTATAATGTAATCATCAAAGGAAAATTCAATTATATTTTTAGGTACTATACTTTGTCTAGAAAATTTTAGTTGTCAATAACAAGTTGGATAAAGACTTTAATTAGGCAACTATAATTAATTGTTTTAATTATTTGTTGAATTAGTTTTGAAAACATTTGGATTATAACAATGTTGTTGGAATAGTTGGAAATCTAAGATAAACTAAGATATTGAATCTAATGTTTCACGTCAAAGATTCTTATCTTTCCAATCTTAACTAAGCAATCAATATTTAATATGGTACTTTTAGTAAGAATGATAATTTAAATTGCACAAATTTAAGATTTAGGATGCTGAATCTAAGGGTATGTTTGGATTGATGGAATAGAATGAAATGATGCGAAATGAAATGAAATAAAATTATGTTCCATTGTTGGAACTGATTAAAAAAGGATATAATGAAGTGGTATCGGATGGAATGCATTCCATCATTTTTTGTACCCTCCGAATTGGGCGGAATGACAAAATTACTCTATTCCATCATGACGCGCCCAAACAATAAAATGACACATTTATTTTATTCCATTCCGTTTCATCCCGCTCCTTTCTTTTTTACGTATCCAAACATAGTTTAAAAAAGATGAGAAGAGTAGACATTAGAATTTAAAATTGTTGGTTGGTATTGTTTTGTTGGCTAAAATTTTTTATTTGTTGAAGTTGGTTTATTAGAGGATAATAAGTCTATATCTTTTTAAAACAAGTGAGAGAGAGAAGAGGCGCCCTATCCACTTAAGCACCTTATACTAGATCAAAGATGCAACCTCCCATTGAACAAACAAATGATCAACTGACTCCAACCTTACAACAACTTCTAGGAGAAAGCCACTTATTTGGAGAGAGCACAACTCTTCCAAATCCTAGTCAACACATGGAGCACTTTGCGTGTCCTGTTGTCTACCCTATACATTAGAGACAAAATCTTAAAAAAGATGAGCTCACCAAGAAACGTCTCAAAAGATCCGGGAGACACAACCAAGTATTTACCGACCTTTGTTTAACTACCCCAACAATGAAAAGAAAAAACTCTGCTAGAAACTTCTCTTCCCAAACTAGAAATATGCGCCTCCACCTAAAATACCAAAACCACTAACCCCCTCCCACTTTTCCATCGATCTCACCGTAAAATCCTTTTGATACAAGATAAATAACCTCTCATTGGAAACACACAAAGGTTGACACCCTCACCCAAACATCATTCCATAACTCAGTTCTCTGTCCATCCCCGAGAACCTTAGAACAAGACACTAAATTTCAGTCCAACGAAAGACTAGAAGTACGACCAAATAGAGAAAATTCTTTCTACTGAAAGAAGTCTTCCTAAGACCCGTCACTCAAACTCCCTTAAGAATCATAGACCTGATGATAACCATATTTAACCACATATATTTGATACATTAACATTTATAAATAATTTTTATTTTAAAAATTTTATTTAAAATATTTTTAAGATTTATTTTTATGTAACAAAATAATTTAATATATTTTTATATTTCAATTCATTAGCTCCGACTACCAATAAAGGGATGGATATTGACTAGACCAAAGTTACTTATCTTCTAGATTTTGGCAATATCATTTTTTGACCCAATAAAAAAAAAGGAATTTAGAAAATAGACAATACCCAAATTCTAAGATATTAATAAAATACTAACTGTTAAGAAAGAATTTGACTAGACCAAAGTTTTAGTTACTTTTGATACTTTATTTCTTTTGACATGGATGGACTCGTGCGATTGCAAAATTGAGTTTGATATCAAAATACAAAAAGCTTCATGCATGCATTTAGACATTCTAATCCTAGTAGTAATTAATTAAAATTGATGAATTAAATTTATAAGTTTGTATTTTTTTATAGATAGACCGTTATCTCATTACACTTTGGTTATTATATATTTTCTAGTTGCAAAAGCTAGAAGATTTTGGGTGCTTCATCAAATTGAGAAAATAATATCCATATATTGTTGAATTTGACACGGCTAGTAATTAGGGTTATTCATACTATAGTTTTGTGAGAAAAAATTTGTCTGAAAAATTAAATCGAACTGAATTGAACTATAGTAAAAATATATTCAAATAGAATCAAATCGTTTTAATTTATTAAGAATTAAACTGAATTAAAATAGTTGATTTGATATACCGTTTTGAAATTCAGAAACTATACTAAATCGTTAGAAGATAATTTTTTTCAAACCGAACTATTTATCAAAGAACCAAAGTGTTAAGTTATTTTTAGTTTTTAAAAAATAAAATAAAATAGTTTTAAGTATTTTTTTATTTTTAATTTTGATTCGGTTCGGATTCAGTTTCAATTTAGTTCAATTTTTATTACGGTTCAATTTTAAATTATTTGTGCATAATAATTTGGTTCACTAACGTTCAGTTATTTTAACTTCGATTCAACAGTTCGATTTAGTTCTTGGATTTTTTAATAACCCTACCAATAACACTCAATTGTAATATTTTAGATAAGTGATTATAAAATTGGACTATGTTCATCAATTAAGTGTTTTTTAACTATCCAATGAATGTTCAATATGATTCTTTGAGCCTTTTAATTTTATTTACTTTTAAAAAATTAAGAAGTAAATAAAGTAAAGTAAAATTGGACAATAAAGGGATACAATAGATTGAATATATTTATTTGCACAATATTAATATAAAAAGATTAGTCTTATTTTTTAAAATCTATTTTCTAAAATCTAAAATGACGTGGTCTATAAAATATACGTTCAACATTATATATATATATATATATATATATATATATATATATATATATATATATATATATATATATATATATATATATATATATATATATATATATATATAAAATAAAACTTATTTTATAACGAAGTGAAATAGTGAGATTAATAGAGAGAAGGGAAAAAATGTAGAAAAAAAGAGTAGACTTAAATGCACGTGTTTCGTCTCTGTAAGTTAGTGAGTTTTTGATTTTCGTTCCTGTAAGTTATTTTTTTTTTTTTAGTCCCTATATTTTACTTTCGCGTTTGTTTTAGTCCCTAAAATTAAAATCCGCAGGAGATTTCACAGGAAAATCCGCAGGTAACCTGCAGATTTTCCTGCAGATTTTGGCTTTAGGGACTAAACCTCAAGCAAAAAGTAAGATATAGAGACTCTAACTAAAAAAAAATAACTTACAGGGACGAAAATTAAAAACTCACTAACTTACAGGAACCAAAAGTGCATTTAAGTCAAAAGAGTAATATATCTTGTTTACTTTATTTAATATTATTTTGTCCCCAAGTTATCTACAAACACATCCTAGATGGGATGATTTTTACTTTGATTTATCTTTTAAACCTCTAGCAATTTAGATTACGAATAGTAACCTCTAAATAACATGACAAATTTTGTAGTTGAAATTTCCTAATTGCTCAATCTTTCTACCTAATTGCCTCCATAGTTGAAATTTCTCATCAAAAACAACATGTATGCAATGATTGTAACATCAATTATGGTCTAAGAATATAGATAATGTGGAGTAGTATAAGGACAGCTTTGAAATAGATGTTCACCGCTAACAACTTAGAGAAATGAATGGTTCTAGCATTGCCAGATATGAACTTGGAAGGTAGTAAAGTGTCACATACTGCCACACCAAGCCTTTCCGACATTAAATGAGTTGATTACTAATAATTAATAATATAGATTCCTTCCAATGAGAAGCAACATTTTATACAGTGAGTGTATGAGTAGACTATGAGAAGCATTACTTCAACCAAGAGTGGAAAAAATGCCATAAAGCAGAACCTAATACAACCACTTTTTCCCTTTTCATACGCAAATTATTTGAGTTTTGTCTCAAAAAAATCAGTCAATACTCCAAAAGCACACTTGCCGGGTTTATTCTTCAACCACTTCAATGAGAGATACACTTCGGCTCGAGCGGAACGGGAACAAGGGTTGCTCTTAATTCAGCCGGCAAAAATGTTTGATGTTTGTTTCGAAAGTGGGAAGAATTTCAAGGATCATTTTCTCTTGGTTATTTCTCGGACTCGAGAAGCACATTCATATTTCTTCCTTCTCTTTGAAGATCGTCGTCTCTCCAACCCCCTTTTCGAAGCCCGTGAAATATGGGAACATGATTCATAAATGTTGGGGCAAAGATGATTTCTTTCAACCTCCTAAAAGTTATGTTTTTGCTTCTTTCTCTCACATAAGAAGAGGAGATGCTGAAAAAGGACCTGGTCACCTTTTGAGACAGCTCTCGGCCACTCGGATGTACCTTCTACTCAGTAGAAAAGGTGGTACATTGATATCCAGTTCACTGTAGAAGTAACCGGTAGAAGTAGCCACTGATCGCCCAAAAGAGAAATGATATATTATATGAGAGGAGGGAATTGACTTTTTTGCTAGTCTTCATTGTCTTCTTAAGGAACCATTTATTTCATTGTATAGGTGGCATGGACAAGCTGAGTGTCCTCTTTGCTTTGATGTGTCTAGGGACCATGCCTGGCCAAAACTCGGTACCCTTTTCATGCCTCTAGATTAAAACCTGGTTCAAAGCCAATGTATCCGAGGATCCACCGTTCGTGCTTTGGAGTGGATACCTACCAAGAAAGGGTGTTTCAGCAACGTCTCTGTTCGATTTGTTAATCATATATCTTCTTCTTCACTTGAAAAACACAATCATATAATTCAACAAAAGTCATTGCATTAATGTTATCAAAATGTTACAATAGACAACCATTTTCAGTTCATATTTGTACAACTTGGATACTTAGCTAAAATATCGCTCGAGCTCTGAATCGTTCCATGTCCTTGAGATGGGTTCTACGTGCAGGATCTCCAAAGTGTGTGCTTTGATCCCCGTGCTAGCCTATGGTCCTTTCCAATGGATTGCTAGCTTCCCGTCTTTGATGTTCTTTCCACCAACATTAGTACATCTTACTACTAGATTAACGAATTAGAACTTTTAAGGTTGAACTGGCTTGTTGTATCGGGTTACTGTTGTCTACTTCACAATTGCGCTCATGAGGGCGATAACTGTTCTTTTTTCTTCTAGAAAGTCTACCTCTTCCAGGATGGCTTGTGTTTGTCTTCCATTGACATGGATTGTGTTGTCAGTAACACCCTAAAAAATCATGCGCTTATTATTATAAAATAAAACATATAGAATCACATAGTCACACTTAGGATGTTACTCGACACCAAACACACTTGTTATGTAACACATTATAACATAAAACATTCAACACATGTCATTGCTAGTTCACCTTCACTTAGGGTATCATCGCAGCAGAATCGCATACATCAGAGTAATAAAACATAAGACTTCCATTTTTGTCATAATCATACTCACATCTCATCATCATGCACCAAAACACTTTCACAAATTTTTTATGCAACGCCATTCATGACAACAGCTCGACTCAACATGCATGTGATGCCGTCCTATTGGATGTTGATGATGATTGATTTATACTATCTAGACATTTTTCTTCATGTAAGTGCATATGTCAAAGATAGTCATGACATGAAGAAATGAAATTTTCGGTAGTTTTAACCATAGTATCCCACCGGTCGAGTCAAATATATTTCGAATTTAAAAGTTAATTAAAGTAGACTAATATCTCTTAGCCATAATTCTCTTTTCTTTAAAAGATTATGCTAAGAAATAAATATTGTCCCTTAACTAAAACTCCTTCAAAGAATCTTAATTACATATATTTTGGTGTTTTATGCTAAAAAACTAAGAAATGCATAAAGTTTAATAGGGATAAAATTGAAAAACTTATTTAAGTATTGTTTGTGTTGAAACTATTTATAAATTTGATATTTATAGGAAAAACATTAGTTCTACATATATAATTAGTCCAAAACATTTGTGCGTACACACGAGATCTTGTTTGATATGCTTATTTTTCACAATTATTAAAAGTTGTTGTTTTATCGGAGTTGTATAAAAATTATATACGGAAAATTAACCTCTTTTAGATCAACAATAGATTTTTTATATATATAAACAATATTTTTGTTTTAATATCGTTGATAAAAATATTTGAATCAATAGTAAACTTTTTTTGTTTATAAAAATATTATGGTTTACTAAAATATTTGAATCAATCATACATTTTTATCTATATAAAAATTACTTTTGTTTTGGTATGGCTTATAAATTTTTTGGATCATCATTAAGCTTTTTTTCTATATATAAAAAATTGCTGTTTATAAAAATACTTATATAAACAATACACTTTTTTGTGTGTATATAAATATTTGATTTTTTCTTTACCCACCTCCCTATGGGGTCACCCCCAGCGAAAACCCCATTTTACCCCGCTTCGGAAATGCATTTCCGAAATATTTTTTTTTCTAAATTTTTCCAGACTTCGGAAGTGCATTTCCGAAAAAATCCCAAAAATTGGGATTTTGACTAATTCGGAGATGCATCCCCGAAACAACAAAAAAAAATCTAAAAAAATCCCAAAAATTAATTTTAGGATATTAATTAATTCAATTATCATAAATTTGATATAATTTATGAGTAATGAATAATAATAATTATATATTTTGATATAATTTATGAGTTATGAATAATAATTATTATATATTTCTATTTTGATTCATATTTTAAAATTTAAAATAATTTTAATTAAAATAATTAAAATAATTTCACTTACAAAATGAGTTATAATTTTTTATTTATATATTTATATATTTATAATAATTATTATATATTTATATATTTACAAAAATAATTAAAAAAAAAGAGTGTTTTAATTTATATATTTATATATTTATATAATAATTATAATAATTTTTATATATTTATAAAAATTATTATATATTTATATAATAATTATTATATATTAATTATAAATATATTTATACATTTATATAATAATTATAAAAATTAAAACAATGAGTGTTTTAATTTATAATATATATATTATATTTATATTTATATATTATATTCAATTTTAAATAATTCAAAATTTACTTATGAAATTAAGATGTTTTTTATTTATATAAGTTAGTAAAATAATTTTTAACTTTAAAATTGTTTAGGAAATTTTATACCTATTAATTGTATTGATCCACCTTGATTTTATACCTATTAATTGTATTGATTCACCTTGATTTTAATTTTTTAATAATTATTGAATTCTTTCGGAAGTGTATATTCGAAACATTCCAAGACCAATTTGGTCTTGGAATATTTCGGAAGTGTATATACGAAGACACCCCTCTCCCAAAAAAAAATTCGGAAGTGTATATCCGAAGACACCCCCCTCCCAAAAAAAAAGGTGTTTTCGGAAATGCATTTCCGAAAACCCAAAAAAGGGGTGTTTTCGGAAATGCATTTCCGAAAACACCTTTTTTTCGTATTTTCGGAAGTGCATTTCCGAAATAAGACAAATTTTGAAAAAAAAATAAGCATTTCGAAAATGCATTTCCGAAGTGAGGGTATTTTGGGTTTTTCACCAGAGGTGACCAAGAAAAGAGGGAGGTGGGTAAAGAAATTTTCAAATATTTTTATCTATAGTAGACTTTTTCTCATTTACAAAAATATTTGTATCAATGGTATACATTTTTAATATAAAACAAAAATTATGTGATCAGTGAGATTGATTTGACATGATAGATTGTAATAGGTCAGACTTGCAAAGAGGAAAATTAGAATTGAACATGTTCTGGACTGACCCAATGGGTAGGCATGGCCAAATCCACTCATGTTTCTAGGACGGTCTAGTAACCTTGATCTAATCACCTAAGGACAACAGAGGCTTCATTCCCCATGCCCTTCACCGGGCTCACTTCCCTCCACGACGAGGACGTCTCACTCGACCAAACTGCTTCCATCTTAGCACCGATGCACACACCTTGCTCTTATCAATGGCGGAACAACCTCTGCCTGACAGACAACCGTGTCGACCAAAAACCACCTTCTGCCCGACCAAAGACTAGTTTCGGGCAACCTCCTAGAATTCCTAGACACGCTCTTAGAATCCTGGCAGTCACGCGTTTTGGGCATAAGTCCACGATCTAGCCCAAAACGTAAACCAATGGCCAAGTACTGGGGGTTACTATAAAAAACCTCTCATTTGAGGGTAAGGTAATACAATTTCAAAATTCTCACTAAATTATATTTGTGCTTCTACTTACTTGATCATCGGAGTACCTTGCAGGTACACCCATTCTTCTTCATCACCAACACTATGCAAGACGTCTGTGGTCCTTTCTGGTTCTGATCCTCAGGTCAGTACAGAACCAATCATGAAAATGATTTGCAAATTACATTGAAAAACGGAAAGGCAAGAAGTATATTGGTTAGAAATGAACCCGTTAAAGAATCAAGTAATCAATTGAAAAAGTTGAAATTGGACATAAAACTTCCATATTAAACATATGTCGCATTCTAGTTAAAGAGAAAAAAAATTAAAAATCATTAATCTTCTTATATTATAGAAATAACATGTAGGCACTTTTTTATTTTATATTTTATGTAAGTAAAGTTATCTGGCACCCAAATTTAGATTGTAACTAGGAACTAATGATCTCTTTTAAGTTGGAACAAAGTGAGTTTTATCATTAAATCCATGTGATGTAGTATAGATATTGCTTCCAAACTTAAAACTTTGGATATGTGGAGTAGTATATGATGAGAGTGAAAAGTTAATCACTAATAATTAAGGACCACTTTGATGTCCAAACAATCACTAACAAGGACCACTTTGATGTCCTTTCAAAATGAGTGGTTTCATGAACTTGGGAGGTAGTAAAGTGTCACATACTATAACACCAAGCCTTTCCGACATTAAATGAGTTTTCATTTATGTTATTAATAATTAATAATATAGACTATGTTCAATGGGAAGCAACACTGTATATACAGTGGCTATGAATAAACTATGATGAGAAACATTAATTTCAAGAGTGGAAAAATGCCATAAAGCATAATACTACCATTTTTTCTTCATTATAATACGAAAAATATTTGAATTTTGTCCCAAAAATAAGTCATTATCATTCTATTATAAATAAATTAAGTCTTTTTCATAATAGTATTTGTGCTATAAATTTCAAATTAGTTGTATATAATATTAACATATAAGATTTGTCAATAAAAGAATTGTTGTTAATTTTACTACTTATTTGTCTCGTTTAGTTCTGCACATTTTTTTAAAGAGGTTAATTGATATGTATTGTTAATGTAAAAAAATTTACAACCATTAGTAACATCATCATCATTCAAATAAAATATTTTAATAAAAAAATGTCAAATCATTTTAACAAATCAACAATAGTTGAAATTTATTTTCAGTGTAAAACTTCTTTACACTATTGGTGTAATTCAATTAATTTTTTTAAGTGATTGTTCATTTATTTTAATAATGAAGAGGAAAGAATGACACATAATCTCCACCATTTATTTTAAAATCTAATTGTTCAATATATATATATATATATATATATATATATATATATATATATATATATATATATATATATATATATATATATATATATATATATATATATATATATATATATATATATATATATATATATATATATATATATATATATATATATATATATATATATATATAGAGGAGGGATCAAATTACACCCGAAGAGTTACACCATGAGTTACACTCGTTCAATAACTACATTTTGAATTAATATTTTTTAAATTCAACCGTTGGATTGAAACATAATATCATATAGATCATACCTAAAAAGTTTGAGCTTAATCTATAATGATTTACTATGTCATTGAATTACATCAAAATTAACGTTATATGAAAGCTCATTTTGACGTTAATCTTTGGATATCTTGATCGGATAGTAAATCATTATAGATTAAGCTCAAACTTTATAGGCATGATCTATATGATATTATGTTTCAATCCAACGGTTGAATTTAAAAAATATTAATTCAAAATGTAGTTATTGAACGAGTGTAACTCGTGGTGTAACTCTTCGGGTGTAATTTGATCCCTCCTCATATATATATATATATATATATATATATATATATATATATATATATATATATATATATATATATATATATATATATATATATATATATATATATATATATATATAATTAAAATTTTACCAATTAATTGTATAGTTTACTTTATTTTTTGATTTCAATCATCTTTGTTTTTCAGTTTTAGTGAGGGCAACTAATTGTGGTGTCTTGTCCTTCACCTTAAAATTTAGCAATCATTTTCCCTCAAGGACATTAGTTTTGGGTTTAGTCAATTTCTTGTTCAATTTTCAATACCCTAGTTTTCTTAACATAAAAGTAAGGCTTAACTAACTCTTCTTTGTCTTTTTCTTCTCAAAGATACTAGCTACAACTTAATCATTTGATAAATTTATCACAATGTAAGCATAAAAGTGTTCAAGGTTATAGCATAATTCTCATAGAAAGGATAATGAATTTCTTACTTAATACAAGTGTTTAATATTTCATGTTTAATATTTCAAATAAAATTATACGGATTGAAAAATAATGGTGACTTTTCAGACATTCTTGTACTACTTGCATATATTGTTGCACATAAATTGTATGAATGTACATTGTGTACTATGTTAGATGATATATTTGAACTTCATATTTTGAGATGGAAAATATTAGAGGATAAAACACAAGAGCATTTCCAATAGTGTAACTTACATTTGAGTTCTTTATGAGATTCACTAAGCCACATCATATTAAAAGAATTTATTTAATTTTAACTTTAATAAATATCTGATATGGGTCCTACAACTTTACCTCATAACTTGATTTGATTGGGTACTACAATCTTTTAGTTGTTGCATTGCAATACAACTCTATTATGACATGACAAATTTTTTAAATATTTAATTATTAAATTAATGGTACAGGTGGAGAACTTGATAGAAGAAACTACCATTGGAGATGGACTAAGAGTTTAACTTTGGTGTAGCATTAACTAGAGCATGAGTGAAACTTGTTATTGGTAGACACACTACGAGTGTGCGATGCTTTTTAAAATCCATATGTGTGAGATCATTTCATGAATATCAACGCTCAATACACTTTTATAAGTGATATGCATGAAATCTAACATACATTTTTTATAAAAACATTATGAATATGAATAATTGTTAATGAAACATATAACATGAAAAAACTTTGAAACGTAAAAAATTTAGTAAAGTTCTCTACAATGGATTGCAAAAGCAGAAAATAAATTTAGTTAAAGATTTGTGTTTTTCAATAATATTTTTTTACGGTGTTCTTCAAAAATCATATATTTATTCATTTAAGTAAATCTTTTATTTCATTTTTTTACATGAGAAACAAATAAATTTAAAAGGGGCCTGAAATATATTACACCCAATATTTTATATTCTCCGACATTACAATGAGACAAAGATTCAACATTTAGTCTTCACCAATAGTGGTGACGATGAATCAGATTCAAAATTTGTTATATATATTTACAGAAATATTAGGTGTAAACAATGTTGGATAAACGATTAATTTATAAATATTCTATTGTTTTTAACGAGTTTAAAAAAAACTATCAATCTTATCCCTCGGTTCTATTGATAAACTGAGAGGTATGATGCGTTAATTTTGAAAATATTAAAAGTGTAGAAGCTGGGGTTCGAACCCATATGCATAAGCATTTTTTCCTCAGTGTTTTAAAAACAGAGGGGTAAAGTGGAAATTTTTCATGACGTCCTTTGTTATCTCGCTTCTGTAGCCGAGGTTAAATGCATTTCGCTTCCAAGGTGAAACTGTTATATGCTTAAGTTAGGGTTTAGATGTGATGGAGCGTTCTTTCGATACGACGAAGCATAGTGGACATGCAAAGTTATCACTCTAATGTCTAATTCTCGAGTCCATTTTACACATGACCTTTTTGACCCAACCCTAAAAAACCAGAGCCTGCCAGGACCGAACCGTTTAAGATCGGATAGTCTATTTTAACAGCTTTACCGATAATAATAATTAAATTTTAATTAATTAATAATTAATAGTACACATTCCGTCCAATGGGAAGAAACACTTTATGTACCGTGAATATTAGTAGACAATATAAGCATTAATTCAAGAGAGAATGGAAAAAAGGTACCATAACGCAGCACCTAAGCCACGTCATTTATGTTGACTGAAAAAAGTCGTGGATACAGCATAATACTATACCATTTTTTCCCCTTTTCATATAAGCAAAATATTTGAATTTTGACATGATAAATATAATTAAAAAAAATAACAAGACTTTATTAATTATATAATATTTTTTTAGTGGTTGGGGTGAAGAAGTTGACAAGTGAAGTGATAAAATTGCTAAAGGTTTCCCATCCAAAATGTATCACTATATTTATACTATCCAAAATTGCTAAAGGTACATTATAGTTTGCTACGTGTTGGTGCTTGCGGTTGAAGAGGAATAAATCCTTATAAATTGTATATTTGAATTGAGAATATTAATTTACTAAAACAATTATATGTTTTCTAAATATTAATTTTCTCTTCTATTTTTAGATTTTAGAAATGAGTATATAGTACTAAAATATAAGTAAGTAATTAATTAAATAATTTGATAATTTTTATAAAAAATTAGATAACAATAGTAAATATTTTTAAATAAAAAATGATTCTATTAAATATGTTAGATAATTTAAAATAAATATAATAAATATTAAATTTAAATGACAAAATACCCTTATAAAAAATTATATTTAATTTGTTTAAAAATATAAATAAATTTTCACATTTTTATAAGGTATCATAATATTTTATAATATATACTAATTTTAATAAATTAATTATTATAAAATTTAGTGTTCATTTTAACAATATTAGAATTAAATTTAATATTAGAATTAAACTCTATCTATTAAACTTTTAATTTAATATTCGAATTAAATTAATGTTAAAAATATTTTTTATTTTAAAATATATTTTATTGAAATAAATAGATAGAGTTTAACCCTACTTATATATATTCTGAAAAAATATTTTAACTAAAGAGGTTTGATACTATAAATGTGAGGACTAATTTATGATTATATTTTATTAAATTAAAAATATTTAATAAATATGATACCATTATCTTATTATCATGTTTAGTAAACTGGTCTTAAATGTGAAAAAATAGAAAATTTTAAATTCAAACTAAGACTTTTGTATATCAAAGTGATTAAAATTATCAATGAGTTATATATTCATATCATTTTATTAATATTGTAAAATAACAAAAAAATTGAATATTTTATGAATAAATATTATACAAAAATAAAACACAAACGAGATAAACTCAATCACCTTAAAAGACAAAAATGAATATTTAAATTTTTTATAAAAGATACACAACATGCTATGAAACCTAAAGAGTTAAATTAAAGACAAATGATACGAATATATGTTTGATCACTTTGAATCGACTTTAAAGGATATTTGTCTCATATCTAGTCTTTTGTCTCATCAGTGAAGAAACCTCCATCAAGTCGACACGTGTATTATTTCCTTCTACTAAACCATACTCCAGATTATTTGTTGGCCCAAATATTAATTTTCTCTCCGGTGGATAAGTTAAAAACTTCACAAACGACCATTTCTTTATTGATTCTCCAGTATATTGAAATATATCAAATATGACATCTCTAAAAAATCATTCCAATATTTAATATCTGAAAATTCCTTACAATAAATTGTATATTTTTTATATCTATTCAAACACGTTTTGTGACAAGCAGAACAAACTTAATCAATTAAAAAAAAATAATATCTAAGAATTATACAATACTCCCCAATTTTATACATAAAGAGTAATATCTAATAATAATATAGTACTCTCCAATTTTATAGGTAAAGAATATTTTTGATAAAGAATAATATCTAATAATAATATAGTACTCTCCAATTTTATAGGTAAAGAATATTTTTGATAAAAAAAAATTATGTTAAAAAATATGTTGTCTTTTTAGGAGAAATGATGTCCTTATGACACATATGAAATATATGTGAAAATAACCAAAATGATGACATGATAAATGAGAGATATAGTATGTATCATACCGTGTTGAAAGTTGATTGTCACTTTTCAATTTTGAATCTTAACCTTATGCTTCCCAATTCCCATTATTATTCTTCTTACAATCACCATCTCTTGTGTTGACTACCACCAACACTAAGCATGCGTCAAACAACAACACCTGCCACTCGTTTCATTTGCTTTTTTGTGTAATTTCATGAGAGTTGGAGGGTCTCTAAATAAATAGTCGGCGCTATTTTTCTTCTCTTTTTGGAATAAATTTGAATAGGATAGGGGAAAAGGCACCATAAACATACTTGAGTTGAGACGGTGAAAATCAGTACATTCAATGTCCAATCAAAACTATTTTTAGTCACTTTTAACACACAATATATATATATATATATATATATATATATATATATATATATATATATATATATATATATATATATATATATATATATATATATATATATATATATATATATATATATATATATATATATATATATATATATAATAATCACATAATTTTTTATTTTTCAAAAATTATAAATATTTTTAGTCTTTATAAATATTTCAAAATTTATTTTTAGTCCCTCTTACAAAAATATATATTTTGATTGTTAAATTTTTTTTATGCATACAATTTTAATCCTTGTTATTTTTTAAAATTTTGAAAATTATTTTATTATTGTTTAACTTTTGAATTTTTAATAATTTTTCATACATGTTTAAAATATGAGTTATGCTAATTAGTGCCCACAGGATACTCTTTAATGATACTAAATAAAAAAATACTACACCCTCCGGTCACATTTATAAGCAAAAAAAATGGTTTTCACGATTATTAAGAAATTCAATTAAGTGTAGTTAACTTTTTAGATTTCGGAGAAAATATTGATTAAATTTACTATAATATCCTCTTTATTAAATTTAATGAAGTATTGGAAAATGAAATATAGGGGTATCTTAGGAATTACAGCATTAAATGATTTAGTAATAATTGATTTTTGCTTATAATAGTGACCAAGAATTAGATCATTTTTTTTGCTTATAATAGTGACCGGAGGGTGTATTATTTATAAAAGTCAATATTTCAATTTTCAATGCATTTTCAATACATTGAATACACGCATTTTATAAAAAAAAAACTTACTCTTTTAATCACTTAAAAAGTATCCCAAAGACATTGGTTAGCATTTCTCTTAAAATATTATAAAATCTTTATTTACTAAATTTTAAAATTTTTTAAAATGAGAAGAATTAAATATAAATTTTGAAAATTTTAAAAGATAAAGATAAAAGACTCCAAAAAGATAAATTGCTTTAACAGCAGGAACTAAAACTACATGCATAATAATTTTGTATAGATCAAAACATGTCTTTTTTATAGAGACAAAAACAAAATTACACAATTTATATAGATGAAAAATAAATTTAAATTTATTTTTAAAATAGCATTTTACGCTAAATTTTTTTTTTTGAATAATTTCTTTCAATATTTTTACTCCAACTGTCTCATTCATATTTGTGTCTTTATTTTTCTCTAACATTTTTTCTTCCATCTTCAATTTATTATTTTTCATAATTTTCTCTATTATATTATATTTGTTTTTGTTACGTTAGAATATATATATATATATATATATATATATATATATATATATATATATATATATATATATATATATATATATATATATATATATATATTCCACCAATATTTTTTTTCTAATTTTTGTAATAAAAAAATAGAGGTGTGTTATCTTGACACCATTTTTTACACCTCAATTTGACACGTATGCATTGTTCACCGTATTTTTACGGTGAACCGTGTTTTTATTAATTTTTCAATGAATAGTGTTGTGAACAGTACTATAAATACAATAATATTTATTGATAAATTAAAATTGGTTAATAAAATATAAAAAATTTGGTTACTAAACTTTCAGATATTCAAAAATAATTTAATAGTAAAATAAAGTTGGTTAACTAAAAATAAAATTTTGTTTAATAAAATGACGAAGTTGGTTAATAAACGTCCAGATATTAAAAATAATTTATAGTAATAAAATAAAGTTGGTTAACGAAAAGTAAAATGTTGGTTAATAACGATATGAAGTTGATTATTTTATTATTTAAGATATTTTATGTCTTGATATCACTACACTCAATAATCAAGTTCTAAACTATATTAGTCAACTTTTCACACTCAATTAAACAAATTTATTTTACGACTTAATATTACTTTTTGATGTCAGAATATATATTAATCAAAGTATAAATTGTATTAACCAAGTTTTTATATATTATTAACCAAAGTTGTTTTAGTGTAAAAATTATTTTAAAAAAAGTTAAAATAAAGAAGTTACTGCTAACTGTATTTGTATTTGTGAAGAGTAATAACGGTGTAGGTGTAACATTTAATGTCAAAATAGAATATATATATATATATATATATATATATATATATATATATATATATATATATATATATATATATATATATATATATATATATATATATATATATATATATATATATATATATATATATATATATATATATATATATATATATATATATATTATTTTAATAAAATTCTAAGGCCATGGATGGAGGGAAAAATGGAAGCAGTATGAATTTGTGTTTCATCAAATTAAACCTGAGTGATGACCACCGGCCATGTTATGCATGGTGTAGTAGCAAATCAACATTTGATCTGTAGACTCAATCAGTCTTTTTCACGTTTTGATTTTCCAACTACTACTCTCTTTTGGTTATCTGATTAACCAACACACAGCCCTAAAAGGAATATTGATGTGATATATTAATCTAACAATTAAATTAAAAAGTCTCATCGAGTATATTATTTTATAATTTTACAGTTAAATATTCAATAATAGTTATATTTTTAATTAGTTTATTATATGTTTGATTAAAATTATTAGATAAAATATTAAATATTTTAGAATTTTATAAAATTTTGTAGACTTTATATATATATATATATATATATATATATATATATATATATATATATATATATATATATATATATATATATATATATATATATATATATATATATATATATATTCAGTCTATCACAAATTGTGTTCATATTGAATTCAAACAAAAAAAAATCACATATTTGATTACAACAATAAAAACAAGACTAAAAAAATTAGATTATATAATATTTCATATTGTTCAGAAAAAAACAAAGATAGAGGAAAAGAGAAATACAATAACAACTACGATATAACGTAGAAATTTTAAAATCGGAAGGAAAAAAACTACGGCCGTTGTCAATAGACAACTCGAGAATAATACTATATAAATGTTGTTACAATATATAATATACTTTCAATTAACCCAGGTTTTAGTACACCTACACCCTCCAAAGCAAATATTTAACTTAATCTCACAACACTCTAATACAAGAGTATAAAAGAATAAAGAAAGTCAAATACAAGTTTAAAGTGCTGTTGACTGATACATCTTGTAAAGAAAAACTTATAACCACATAAAATTTTAAAATATGAGTAATATTAAATTCAAAACCAATACAATATTTGGATTATTTTTATCAATATTTGAATTCGGTCCAACAATTACCGGCTAAGTAGGAACTCAACAAACAACAAAACAAAATAGTAGATTTAAGGAACAAGAAACCTCACAAACAAAAATATAAAGTACAACCTTTTGAGATAAAAATAGCTAGAACCGACAACAAAGAGATTTTAACTAGGAACATAAATCTCATAAAGAAAGGAAGAAAAATTCATATCCAAAGAGTATATCGCCACTCCAACTCCTACTGATTCATAATGAAAATGGAATTGCTTGCTGACTGAGCGGGTGTAGGTTGTTGGTCTGGGGTTCGATCCTTGGCAACAACAAATGTAATATTTTCTTTGTAAACAAGTTGGTGATACTTATAAACCATCAACTTTTTGAAAAAAACAAATAATAATGAAAATGAAATTCTCCAACCATGCAAAGAAAGGCATGAGTACTTTGAAGACTTTCTCAGATATCATTTACAAGTCAAAACAATGTTCATGTCCTCCATGTTAGCAACCATATCAGAGAAAACAAAATCATTATGGGATTTCTAGATAACCTAATACACAGCATTCGAGACCATCAAAATATATTCTTAATCTTACTAGACTGACCTAAAGCATCAAAGACTCAAATAACAATAATAAATCTTTATTAATAACAAAAAAATCACTCTAACCACTTAAAAATGATATATCACATAGATAAAATAAAATCACAAGTGACAAAAATATGAGAATCTGACTCTGTGGATCATCTACAAAAACTACAAGTCACACCTACATTCTTTAAAAAAAAACACCTTGGGAGAGGCCCAACTGTACCAAATAGAATATAAGGCCCAATCCCTTAGAATAAAAGGAAAACACAAGCGCAACTCATCCTCAAGGAGGGTGTTATAGGCTGAAGCAATTGAATAAACACCTTTCATCCCTGCATGCCACCTCTGACAGTCACTATCAATCACCATCCTAACCTTTTTAAGCATTAGACTAACTAGTCAGCGTCAAAAACACATTGACGTGCTTCTGGAAAAAACACGTCAGCGCCATGATAGAACGCGTCCGCCTTGGGCTATTGATTGCTCAACGCGCCCACGTTGAGACCTGGTGCGACCGCGTTAGTGCTTTTTGCTGACACGCTTTTGGATGCTTATAAGGAAAAAAGGATAAGTTGGATTATGGAGAGATAAAATGGATGTATTGGAGCGATTTTGGAGCTTTTAGAGGCCATTGAAGTCATTGGAGAACTATTTTTTTGGTGATTCTTCATGATCTTCGAGTCTACACTTATGGTATTATTTAACTTCAACATGAGTAGCTAGATTTCTCTTAGGTTAGGTCTAATTTGACGATGAACCTGTTTTTTTCTTGATTGGAACATAAGATTGGAAGATGTTATCGTAATTCTTTGGGCTCTTTGTTATTATTCAGTTATTGATTGTGCTCAATTCCTTTATTTTTTATTGCGTTCGAATTGATCTTGATAAGTAGTGACTACTGACCCTGGGGCTATTTATCTGACATACTTTAATTGTTGAATCCGCTAATTGATTAGGGATAATATGATTAGAAATTGTGACTTAGGGGTTCACGCGATGTGTTTCCTGGTTTAACTGTCTAATTGACCTGAGGGATCGGGGTACATGCCAAGGGATTGGGTGTAGTGGTAGATTTAATCTGTCGTGTAACTCTGTAGTCATTGCATGTATGTTAATGCGTGTTTCATCAATCAAGTAAAAATAAGGGATTTTGATAATTAGACCTGATCGTTTTTCTCATAATTGTTTAAAAACCTTCTTTCTTTCATTTTCGACCAAAACAATCTGAAACCCCTTGTTTACTGTTTTTAAGTATATCACACAACGTACCTTGTTCGAAGTTCACAATCCTTGTAGAGACGAATTAATTTTTATTACTTCTATAACAACGCTTGTATACGTGATAGTAATTTTATTGAGTTTGTAAGCATTGCATATCAATGTAATATTAGCAAAGAATAAACACTAAGACACAAATATTTGTTTATTTGTTACTCTTTCTTTAGAAAGTTAAATATTTATAATTAAGTTGTATTGAGTTTACCACTCTATACGAGTTATTGGAAACAAAAACCTTTCTAAATTTGCTAAAAACCACTGATGTGAGGCAAGAAGGTCCTTAAAGATATAAGAGGATAAACGTTGACAATAAATATGAGTTAAAAATCTCTTATTATTTAAAAAAATTAACGTTAAATATTTTATAAATGAGAGAACTTATATACCTAATATCACTTTTGTTTCTCATAAATTCTTCCTTCCTACCTATTTTTAATATTAATTTTATCCATAGTTGAATTGGCAATAATTTATTTATTTATTAATATGAATGTAGATATTTTTACAGTAGATTGTTTCATGTGGAGCCATTATTATAAACGAAAAGTATACTATCATCACACTAACCAAAAAACTTAGTGTTGACATACGAAAAATTCAACATGTAGATATATAGATACCAAAACTTCGACGTGTATTTTTCGTGTATTGGAGATTTTTTTTAAAAAATAGCCATCACACTAATATGTAATTCTATAATTTGCATAGAGAAACAAATAATAATAAAATTATGACACTAATAAAAAAGAATACTATATTGTAAGAAAGTCAGAAGATATTAAGAATGAAATACGAATATAGTCATAGCTGCCACTAATTATATGTATAATTCTCTGAATTAATATAGACGAATTGATTTTCTGAAATGGTTTTCATATTATTTGATTCTCTTAATTAAGCAAATGATTGAAAATTTAATACCTCTTGTTTAATTTGCTCCACATAAATTTGTAGAGTCTGGCTAACTCGTACTCTCAGAGCACTATTTAAGCATACTAAAAGAAGAAAATATTCTTTATAAAAGTCAATATTTCAATTTTCAATGCATTTTTAATGTATTGAATATACATATTTTTTAAAAAATTACGTAATCATTTTTATCATTTAAAAAATACCCTAAGCACAGTGGTTAGCATTTCTCAAATTTGTATAGTAGTTTGAATTGATCAATCATTGATTAACTATTAGTGATTGTGATACATTAACTATTAGTGAGTTGAAATAAGCGCAATTTCATAGAAAACAAGTTTTAGTAAAATAAGTAAAAATTAATTTTTATTTAAATAAAAAACTATAATTTTTTTTAAATAAAAGAATTATAATGCAAAATTTAAAAAATCTAAAATTATAATGCCAAAATTTAAAACGATTTTAAAAGTGGTCCAAAATGTATCTGGACGTCTACGAAGAAATTTAACATATTGGTTGAAGAAATTTATTACTATTAAAAAACCAACAAATACTCTCTCCGAATCAATTTAATAAAAGAAAATTAATATTTCACACTTATTAAAAATATTTAACTTTTGTGTTTTTTTTGAAATAATTAGTTGTTGTTTACGAAAAAAATGAGAGAGAAATTAAATTAAATTAAATGAAACTTACCTTTAATTTTATCTTGGAAATGATAAAAAAATTTAAAGAAATGTTTTTATTGCTTTTAATGAAATACGGTTATGTTTTTTGTGCTTTTAATTTGTAATTGGAAAAATAATTTTTTTTTCCTTATTGATTAGTACGGAGGAAGTAGTGAATAATTTATATCTATGTTATATATAGTCGTATAAAAAGTACAAAAACTTATTAAAATAATAAGTATATCTATGATCCTTTCTTATTTAAAATTTAAATCTCACCCTAAAATTATTTTCCTTATTAAAGACTTATGATCTTATATATAAATTCAAAAGTGAATAATTTTTCTCCTAAAATTCACACCTCTTTTTTACCCTAAAAAGTAAAAAAGTGTTCATATTTTTCTCTTTTATCCTAAAAAGTAAAAGTGTTCATATTTCATTTTCTATCCTATACATTTTTTCTTTCTTCATATCACCTAAAGGGTTTAGACTAGCAAAATAAATTAAACTTTAACAATATATAAAACCAATATTTAAATTACTATATTACTTTTTATATATACATAGTGTTCAACATATATATTTCATATAAATTTATTTTAAATAATTTTTGATAGATCATACCAATAGACATAATTTATTCCTAATTTGTTCATTCATGGCAAAGAAAAAAAATAGAAAAAAAACTGTTCCTTTGGCATATAGATTTTGAAGTCAACCTCCATTAAAAGAAAAAAATAAATATTAATAGGGTCCACTTGATCAATGTTAATGATTAATATATTCATTTCTTCTCTCTCTCATTTGTCATACACTCACACAGCCGCAACCAAAAAAATAAGTCCCTACTCTTAACTTAATTCCCAACCGACCACATAACCAAAAAAAAAATAAAAATTTAAAATCCAAAATCAAAAATATTTTCTCATGAAATTCTTAGTCAAACCCTTGCCTAACATGCTTTTTTAGAATTTTATGGACCCCTTTCTCCACCTTCATTCTTTCTTACTATATAACTCCACCATGTCTCTTGTTTTTCTTTAATGAAAACTCAACAATACTCTCTCTCTCTCCCTCTCTCTCTCTCTCTACCTCTCTCTCTTTCTCTCTAATATTATTCTTTTCTTATGGCTTCTTCTATCACACACTTACCAAACAAACCTAGCATGATGAATCACATTACATTCTCACAAACTTTTCACACAAAAACTCACCCTTTTGGTCAAGTTTCATTACCAAATACTCCTTCTTTGAAATCATCTTCCATTCTAGCTTCAAATTTAGCTCTACTAGATATCACACTTCCACAAAATATTTACCCTAATACTATTAACACCTCCATTTCTACTAAATACACACACAAAGTTGTTCCTACTACTACTACTAATACTAAAAAGCTAGCAAATATTTGGAGAGAGATTCAAGGGTGCAATAACTGGGAAAATCTCTTGAACCCTTTACACCCGATTCTTCGCGAAGAGATTATTCGATACGGGGAGTTTGTTACTTCTTCTTACAAGGCTTTTGATCTTGATCAAAGCTCGAAAAGATACTTGAATTGTAAGTATGGTAAGAAGAGTATGTTGAAGGAAGTTGGAATGGAGAATTGTGGATATGAAGTCACAAAATATATCTATGCAACACCACCAAACATCATAGAAAACAATTCCTGTGGTCGGTGGGTTGGTTATGTTGCGGTTTCATCTGATGAGTCTTACAAGAAGCTTGGCCGGAGAGATATAGTTATAACTTTCCGCGGAACGGTTACGAATCAAGAATGGATTTCGAATCTAATGAGTTCGTTAACTCCGGCTTCTCTTGATCCGAATAATCGACTCCCGAACGTGAAAGTCGAGTCAGGGTTTCTCTCTTTGTATACTTCGGATGAGAGTTCTTCGAAGTTCGGACTACAAAGTTGTAGAGAGCAACTTCTTTCGGAGATTTCGAGGTTGATGAGTAAGCACAAAGGTGAGAAGAATGTTAGTATATCTTTAGCTGGTCATAGCATGGGAAGTGCTTTGGCTATTTTACTTGCTTATGATATTTCAGAGCTAGGGTTAAACAAAAAGAGTGATAAAAATGATGCTAGTGTTACGGTTTTTTCATTTGGAGGGCCAAGGGTTGGTAACTTAGAGTTTAAGAAAAGATGTGAAGAGTTAGGTGTGAAAGTTTTGAGAATATCAAATGTTAATGATCCAATAACAAAGCTACCGGGTGTTTTGTTCAATGAGAATTTTAGGGTTTTGATGGGAGGGAGATATGAGTTTCCATGGAGTTGTTCATGTTATGCACATGTTGGTGTTGAACTTGTGCTTGATTTCTTTAATGTTCAAAACCCTTCTTGTGTTCATGATTTGGATACTTATATTGGTCTTCTTAGATGCCCTAAAAAGAAGATTGAACAAGTGATTCGTAGTCGAAGTGACGACGATGATGGTGGTGTTGAGTGTTTGTTGGAGAAGGCAAAGATGTTTGTATTGAACTCATCATTATTATCACAAGTTTTTGGAGGGAGAGGAGGAAATCACCATGATTTTCTTTGTTCAATTTCAATGGACATAATGTGTTCTTGGAGTGATGAACTATTTTTTGGCCTTGTTCTTTTGTTGTTGTAATTTGTATAACTTGTAAGTATGTAGTAAATAATCTAAAGCTAGAGAGTCAGATGCGGTGAAATTAGATCTCTTTTAGTTTAATCAGAAGTTTGAAAATAGGATCAACAATAAAACTTCTACGAAAAAACTTAGATATTAGTTACGATGCTACTCGACTCTAGAGATTAGTCAATATGTAGTCGATCGTAAAGATTTCTAGTTTACACCAACATGTATATATAGATATAGAAAAATTAGAGAATTAGGAAATGAATAATTGTAAGTGAAGAATAAGTATATATAAGCTATATATATTTATGTATGTAAATTGTATATTGTGGGAGTTTTTCGAATGAACTTAGCAATATTATTGGAAGGATTTGCAACATAGCTTATGATTAGAGAAGACAATGGATATTCATAGTTATTTGTTTTGTTGGATAAAAATGACATTTGTGTGGATAGAGATTTTACACAAAGTATTCAACATGTAGAGATGAACGTGATATGTGAACGGAAAAAAGAATTCCAATGTTGTTCAACTGCATACAACACAAAACTGGTAGGGCAACATTATTTAATTAATAACACCATAAATTACTATGCTATAGCTGCTATTTTTGTTTTCAATATTATATATATATATATATATATATATATATATATATATATATATATATATATATATATATATATATATATATATATATATATATATATATATATATATATATATATATATATATATATATATATATATATATATATTATAAGAAAAGATATCTTAACACCACAAACTTACAACTACATCCAATATACTGTTCACAAATACGTGAACAATATTTTTATTATTATTTTAATATTTGAATATATTGTTCTATTCTTTTTTAAATTATTTTGTTTTAATGAAATATTAAAACTTGATTAATACAATTTTAAGTTTGTTTAATATATATTTTGATATAAAAAAATTACATTTATACCGTTCAGACTTTGGTTAATAGTTTATATAAAGTTGATTAATGCGGTCTATAACTTGGTTAATGAATTTTCAAACATTAAACAAATATTAAATAGTAAAATAAAGTTGGTGAATAGAGAATAAAAATTGGTTAATGACATATATTTTTGTAATTAATACAATTGTGAAGTTGGTTAATAACACAACCATATTTTTGTGTTATAAAATAAAATTTATAAATAAATATTTTTTTTTAAAAAATAAATAAATACGGTGAATAGTGTATACGGTATAAGTATTTGGTGTCAAAATTGAGTGTCAAGATAGCAATGCTTTATATATATATATATATATATATATATATATATATATATATATATATATATATATATATATATATATATATATATATATATATATATATATATATATATATATATATATATATATATATATATATATATACACACACACACGTGGCTAGTGTAGAGTGGTCATGTTAGGAACTAGTAATAAACCCGTGCGTTCGCACGGGTTCTGGTATGGGATGCGCATTTATTTAAGATGTATATTTTTTAATAGAAAAATTTCTTGGTACCCATAAAAAAATCTTGAATGTATAATTAATAAAAAAATATTTTGATGCACGGGTTCTGGTACAAGACGTGCATTTGTTTCAGATGTATATTTTTTAATAGAAAAATGTCAGGTACCCGTGAAAAAATAATAATTGAATGTATATTTAATAAAAAAAAATTGATGCACGGGTTCTGTAACACCCTGGGTTTCCGCTTACCCCGCTTAACCCCTAGGTACATGGTTCGATTCCTGCGGGAGGCAAAAACAATATTTCCTGGGCAGCCGGTAAGCGGACCTTGGTAGGCGCCTTTTTAATGTAACACCCTGGAATTGGTAGCGCGGGAGGCAAAAACAATATTTCCCGGGCAAATTTTCATGTCACCAGCTTAATCGATTCCTGGTGACATGTAAATATTTTATATAATGTTATTAAATATATGTTGATTCTAGAAAATTTGTATACGAAAGGGTAATGGAAGATTTTATTTAATGAATTAAATATTAAAAAATTGACAATATAAGATAGAATCATTAAATAAAAAATAATTTGATTTTTACCTATGCGTAATGCTAATATCAACTAACATCTAGACAAATTCGCGTGTAGAAAACATGATTATGGAATAAAATATGTAAAAATAATAATAAATAAATTTTTATTATAATTTTAAATAATAATAAATAAAATATGAAATTAATACAACGATATCCTGTTTATAGGTCTTTGTAGGTCTAATTTTTAGTTTTTATAAGTCTAATTAATTGTGTGTTTCAATTCAATTTAGTCTTTATAGGTCTAATTAACTGTGTGTCTCAAGGCAATTTATCCTTTATAAATTTAATTAACTGTGTTGGGTCTCAATTCAATTTAGTCTTTGTAACTCTATAACAAAAATAAAACAAATTATTTTAGATTAAAACAAAATTATTTTTGAAAATAAAACAAAAATTTTAATTTTATGTTGCAGACAACAACAATCGATAAAAAAATAAACAAATCATTTAGATTAAAAAGCCAACAACAATCTAACAAAAAAAACATAAACATGCAAATATCATATGATATAAAACTGAAGTAAAAAGTAGTATCTCATTTCAGATCTGGAAACAAAAATAGTATTTACATGGTCTCATTTTAGATTTGGAACTTTTTGTTCCATATGATTATAGATCTGCAAAAATTATAAAATAAATATTAATGAAAAGCAATAAAAAATAATCTTCAAAATAGGAATATAATAAAGTTTGCATCTTAAAAGACAACATTTTTCATAAAATGTTTGGAATGTTGTAAAAGAGAGAACAAAAAAGTATAAGAAATGGATAGTGAAGAGAGAACACAGAAAAACACAAGTGATAGTGATGAAAGAGAAACACAAATGATAGAGTGAGTAAATGAATCTTTGAAGTGAGGTGTAATATATTTTTTTAGCAATTTGAAAAAAAGTAGTAGGTAAGTGTATTAAATGATATAGATCTCAAAAGATGTGTCTGACAAAAACAGTGTGAATTGATAGCTCAGTTAATTTCCAACAACTATAGGAAGGAAGAAAATTTTCAAAAAAATAAAAGAAAGCTTCTAAACCTGTCCAAGTGGAAGCTTGTATGAATAGTAGGGTAATTTGGTCTTTTCCAGACCATTTAATTTTCTTATATTGTAGATGTTGGTTCACTATTATTTGAGATTTAGTTCACTATTCCAAAGTTTTATCCTCTTACAAAGGGCCACTCAAAATCTTGGAATCTGTATAAAAAAGTATTATTTTTTATTAGAATCTAAAGTTAAACCATATTGATATTGAAAAACTGCACATGAGAGGGAATATCAAAGGATCTTCTTGTGATGGTTTGAATGAATGTGTTTCATTTTATGAGAATGATTAGTAGTTATTTATACTAACTATGGAGTAAGTTATTTTTTTAATTAACTTAATTAATCTTAACAAAATTTCCAAAAACAAAACAATTATATTGTTTTTGGTTATCTTTGATACTTCCCCATAAATTCATGATTGATTGAGGGAAACAAGTTTGAGTTTGGTCCTTGTTACGCTTTAGAACTAAATTTGATTGGAGAGGATGAATTTGCAGTTTGGTGTTGTGTTTCAAAGTTTCTGATTTGGTGGAGAGGGGGAAGACCTGCAATGTTAACACTTTAACGCTTAAGTCAATGAGAGAGTGAAAAGTGAAGTTTGAATGATTTTTTTTTGAATACTAGTAAAGTGACACATGTTTCTCTGTAAATAGTGGAAATGGTTGGCAACAACACGCGTGTGGAATAATGTGGGATGCGGCCAGCCGTTGGATTGATTTGGGAGATTGACATGGTAACCTCGTAAGGGATACTCTTTGACACGGAAAAAAAGTCTACCTATCCTTCGTGTGGAAGCTTCTTTCTTCGTTACTAAGCCTTGACTTTCACCTACTATAACACCCCAGACCTCTTTCTTCGTAATGGAACCTTCGCTTTCGCCTTCCTTTAACTATGTAGTCATATACCTGCAAAGCCTCAAAATCCCTCTCATTCCGATGTGAATTCAGTTTATTGTTTTCTTAGATGATGTCAGGAGTGTCTCATTGTCATGCCTCGTGAACCGACAACCACTCCCAGCCCTCGTCGACCTTAGGTGTTACATGTCCACCAGCTTCTGCTTGGTTCGTCCCTGAACCACATCTTACTAGGATAAGTCTGACTTTGATACCATTTGTAATGTCTCAGACTGCTTTCAGGATTACCGGCTGACCACACAAACTAACACAAGCCTTCTCAGCATGATTTATCCTCAATCACACGCTTTTCAGGAAACGTCCTAGAAGGTCACCCAACCAAATACTACTCCAAGTCAAGCACGCTTAACTATGGAGTTCTTATTTGTTAAGCTACCGAAAAGAAGATGCATCTTGTTAGTATAGGTAGTACCAATCATTTCTCATAAGCTTTTCTTCAACTATGTAGTCTCATACATGCACAATCTCATAATCCCCTCATTTTGATGTGAATTAGTTTTTCTCTAGAAGCTTCCAGAGTGTCTCATTGTCATGCCTCGTGCACCGATAATCACTCCGTTCCCTAATCGGGCTCGGGTGTTACACCCACCACTCAAGTATTTGAGTATTCTTTTTACCACACTCCGACAAATTTCAAGTGGATTGTCCTTGAACAGACAAACCTTATTAACACAATAGACAATGTCGGGTATAGTTAGTTTGACATATTATAGAGATCCTTTTTTGGGCCTGTATAATGCATGATTGACCCTTGTATCAATGTCATGCTTGCTCAGTTTTTAATATCTAAACATAGGTATTAACTTTGGAAAGATGTTCATTGATGTACTTTGTTACTGTCAAAATCATATAAGCATTTTATTGACAGTGCACGTCAATACCAATGACGTATTTTGTTGTTCCCAACTTTTTCAAAGAAAACTTATCATAGAAATTGATAATGAGATCATGAATAAGTTTGGAGGAAGTGACAGTTATAAAAATTCTTTAAGTTAATTGTATTAGTTAAATAAAGATTAAGCAACAAAATAGAATAAAAAAAGGAATAAAAGATGAAGATTAAGCATTAAGAAAATAAAGCAAATGAAAATAAAGAGATAAGGAAAAGAGAGCATGCACTAGATATTTATATAAGTTCTTCCTAATGAGTTGGTCTACTCTTGTCCCCAAGAGTTTCCTCTAGAGAGTTCTTCTAACAATGTGAGCTTTTTACGGGTTCTGCCCAAGTAACTTCTTACAAATAAATGAAGATTTTAACTAGATAACTCCATGATCCAAACAAGATATTTTAGCAGTCTAATCTCCAAACCAGACGAGATCTTTTTATAGGTTGAACTCATGAACAAAATAGAGATTTTAATCGACTGATCTCAAGAAGAAAATAGATATTTTCAATGGTTAATCTTAAGAAACAAAAAAATAACTTCTCTTAATGATATTACAATAATTCCACAATATTAGAACAACAACTCTCACAGATAATTTTCACTCTTAAAGCACTAAGAGAATTTTGGTGATGAATGTAAAATATGAAGTAGAAGAGCGTAGAAAGTGAGAAAGAATAGTTTAAAATTCGTATTCTGGCAAACAAATGAAATGAGGAGAATCCCTCTAATTATAGGAGAAAAATTGGCTCAAAGAGAAAAAAGATCCATGGACTTTTTAGAGACTTAATAGATTAACCCTAGTTGTTAATCTATTAAGGGATTTCAAATGGTAGAAACCCTAATTTCAAAAAGAAACCCTACAATGATTATGTGACTTAATCAATTAAAAATATTTCTAATTGATTATGTAGTATTTTTCCTTGTTCTAACCATTAGGCTAAGTCATTAGTCGGTGTGGGAATGTAAAATACTTTTTAAATGATTAGGAACAATCCTTATTTAATTCCATATAAGCTTTGATAGTTTTTCCATAGGTTTTACGGTGTTTTAGTAAATTGAGATAGGTTTTAAAACATTTTTGGCATTTGTGAGAGCTGCCTTATTATTTTCATAGTCACTCTTATACCATTACATTACACTTATCACTCATACACAAGACCATATGAACTTTCACCCTTCTTCTCTTTCATATCCTTGAAGTTTAACATTCTTTTGCTTGATTTATCATTAATTTAGAATTTCATATAGAACTTGACTCTTTTAACTAATGAAACTCAACCTAGGTTGTTTGATAAACATCATCATCAAGGATTACTGGACATGAGTTCATCAAAGACTTCAATGAACGCCATTTGATCGTAGGTGTTATCATCATTTAGTTTGGCTTGACATCTTGATCTCACAAAGAACATATAGATCTTGATAGAACATCTTGATCATCATTTCTTCTTCATAGATGGAGACTTCACATAATGTTATTTCACATAAGGCATTGTCATAATCAAAACCATCATGATTATCTAACACTTGTAGACAGTTGTACCTGGAAGCACATATATCCACATATTTAACTTGCACACAAGAGTTGAGTTCGGATTGAAAAAGTATGGTGGCCGTTGCATATATACACCTTCTTGAAGTTAACCATTGAAAAAAGCATTATTTATATTTATCTACTGAATTTCCCACTTGAAAACCACAAGAAAGGCCTTTGGTTTGGACATACAAGTTTTAGCTCTTGTAAGCATAAAGTGATCATTGGTAAGTAGAAACATTTTAAGAGGTTGACTATGAAAGGATGGAAATTGTTACTCAACAAACCTTGATGTGATATTATCTGAAAATGAAGATGCGTTATCAATTTCTTGAGGTGACTTGATAGCTAGGCTATTTAAAGACCTTTCTTTAAAGCCAAGTTACTTCAAAGTGAAACAAAGGGAATCTCGTTAGGTAAGGATGAGAATCTCACCTAGCGAAGTAAGGAGGTTTTAGAATCCTTACAGGCTAAGTAAATTCAATTAGAAGGAAGATAGCCTCTCTAGTCATAAACAACACCTCACATAGCCAAGTATGGAAGCACACGCCTGATTGGATGAACTGACATACAACTTGTATGGAAAAAAGACAAGCTAGCTAGGCGAGCTGAAGATCTCATTAAGCAAGACTGCCACTACGACCCCTTATATAACATATGAAACCAAATTGGAAAGAAGAATTTGGCATAGCATTGTTATTGCATTATCATATAAGCATACCAAGAACAAGAAGGAGGAAGATTGAAGGCGAATGATTATCTGAGAAATTGACACAAATGATATTCAACTTCTTTCTTCTAGGTTACCACCCTATAACTACTATCAGTAATAGTAGCTAATTTATCTTTTGTTGGGGTTAGATGTATTCGTTGAAATATTCATGTATCAATCTTGATTATAGTGTTTTATATAAATCTATGATGTTGTAATATTGATGGTTATTTTCATGCTTAATGCTTGTTTAAGAGTAGCTAAGTAGAACATGTTGTCATGATTTTGAAATTATATCTAGAAATAATTTTCATTATTAGATCCAAGATATTAATCTGCTATATGCTAAACTCTAGAAATAGATTTAGGTTTAGCATCCACAAATACTATCAAATCTTAATACTTTTGTATTGGTTAGTCAGATGCATATGAACTCAAAAGTCAAGATTGATGACAAAATTAGAAACAAAAGCATGATTAACGAATATTTTTACCCATGCTTCATTCAAATTTAAGTTTTAATTATCTATGAATGATAACATGAACATAAAATCATTTATTGCTTAAAATTTGGTTTCATCACTTATTTTGTGAAAGCATGTAAATAAAAAATAGAATCAAATAAAGTCTAACTAGGTGAAATTGTATGAAATATATTACTTTACGCATATTTACAATGTCACTTTGCGAGATTTGTGTTCTATCATACTATGGAGAAACATGCACCATTGAAGAGCCTACTAAGTCAAATAATTTAAGTCTCAGGGTTGCTATGTTAAGCTTTGTGGTAGATCCAATGAGGGAACAAGGATTAAGAAGGATAAAGTATGGGATATTTGTCATATTCTCACTCGCATACTCTTCCCCAAGCAAGGAAATTAAAAAAAGATAAGAAAAAGCATACTAGAATTTATATGGATTCGAACTTAAAATACACAAACCACTCAATTCCCCAAGAATTTTACCTTGAGAGTTCCACTATCAACTTGAGCTTTTATCATAGGATCAATCCATAACCTTCTTACATAAACTTTTACCCAAGTTCATCTAGAAAAATTTATAGCAATATGAATGTCACAAGAGAGTGAAACTATTTATTTACAGTTACAATTCAATATGATTCAAACAACAATTACACATCTTTTACTTATGCCTTTCGCAATCTCAACACTAAAGTAATATTAGTGAATAAAAATGTTTCTCAGAAGAGACTGAGTAAGTGAAAAGTAGAATATATTATGTTGTATAAGTGAACACAAGTCCTCCTTTATATAGTAAAGAAATATGGACAAATAAGAAAATAAAAATAGGTTGGAACTGATTTGTAATTGATTAGCCTACAATACTAATCGATTATACCCTAGCTATTTGGAAAGAAATATTCCAGGTAAAGAGCCTAATAAATTAATAGGGCTCCTAATTGACTAAGCGGCGAGTTTGCTCCATAATCGATTATAGAGAGAGAGAGAGAAAGAGAGAGAAAGATTTTCTAATTGATTAGGTACACTTCCTAATCGATATTAGTTTAGGAACAAATTAGATTTAAAGAAAATTTTGTAATCAGGTGAAGTTTATAAAACAATGTAAGTGTGTATGCATTACTTTATTACTTTGGTATCTACTCATACTTAATTACAATGTAATTATCCAAATAGATCGAAACAACTAAGGCACAAGATCATAAGCAAGCTTTCATGGAATGCCTATAAATAAGAGCCTTTCCTTGACCTTATATAGGGTTTTGATGAAGAGAAATATATAAATAAAAAAAGAAGAAAAAGAGAAAATCAACAATGATCACTACTACAGAAAATACCTGTCATCAAACAATATTACTACGAACTTTCATTAATCGTGGTGGAATCTCGTTTTTTAGCGCTTTTTTTCTTTTTAATAAAAGATATTTCACGATGGTGAATGTTAAAATCCATAATGAAATGTCCTAGGAGTTATAGGGTTCGAATCCCAGCTTCTTCAATATCCTATTTTATCGTCACAAAAAGGTAACGTCCTTGTCACCACAATTATTTTAGTCAACAATGGTGTAAAGTCCAATCATTTCATCATGGTTCTTCTTGTCTATTGTGATGAAAAGTGATATTTTTTTAATATATAAGCAAAAGTATCTCTCACTCAGTACATAACAGTTGTTTCTCTCAAAAGAAAATCCTAACATCCATATCATTCATCACACATACTGCAACCTTTAGATTCGTCTTCACCAATCGCTACCTGCAGGTTCGTTCATTAAATTTATTCTCCGATTTCGTTAATGTTTCTTTTTAAAAATGGTTTTTTCGTTTTTTCATTGGGTGAATATTCCATGTAATGCTGTTAATGTCACGGGGTTTATTATTTTTTTTGACTTATAGGGAAAGTGAATGAAGAACAAAGCGCATACTTTGGATATTGTACATATGGTTTATGTTTCTATGAAAAACAATACAAGAAGTATGAAGCTATTATGTAAACTCCATTCACCTTGTATTTCTTTTTCATAGCATCATAAAGTAGATGAACTTCATCATTGATTCCAATTCCACAATTGTTTTTAATAAAAGGCAAAATATCCTTTTTGGTCCCGTATGTTAACCTTGGGGTTCATTTTGGTCCCTTAACTTCAAAAGTTCCATGTTGGTCGCTTAACTCCTTAAAAGGTGCCATTTTAGTCCTTTTTTTCATATTAGCGGCGGTAAAACTAAAAAATCGGTCGCTAATATGACAAAAACGACTAAAATGACACCTTTTAAAGAGTTAAGGGACCAATGTGAAACTTTTTGAAGTTAAGGGACCAAAATGCACCCCGAAGTTAACATACGGGACCAAAAATGATATTTTGCCTTAATAAAATGTGCATTCTTGAAATATTTTATTATATCTTGTGTTGTTATATATTGTTTTATGTTGTTAGTGTTTTGTTTATAAAAGGTATGTTTTTTTATGTTGTTGTTTGTTGTTGTTGTATTGTTGATAAATGTTGTTATATATTGTTGTTGTTTAATATTCTAATATCAAGTACAAAACATTGCTAAGTCACAAGAAAAAAGCTTCTTGTGACTTAGCAATATTTTGTTCTTTAAATTCTTATGCAAATTGATAGAAGATCAAGTTGTGTGAGATATTTGATCGAACTCTAGCATGGCCGAAGGGTAGTTTCTTGGTTCGACAGGATTAAGCATGAAGTCGAAGGTTGTTCACATGCTTGTGTCGAAGATGCTAGGGTTGTTAGCATGTTAAATTAGGTTTTACTGTTTAAACCCTAATTTGTTAAGTTAGCTTGTTTATTAAGTTGGCTTGTGTAATGGGCCTTGTGGAAAAAGCCCATTAGTTAGTATGTTAGGTTTTATTATAAATAGCATACTAGTCTCTCATCATTGCTAAGCTGCAAATCCTAATTTAGGGTTAGAGAGGTTATTTGTTATTCTTGTAAACTTGTAATCTTGTTTTAAGAGAAAGTTAAAGAATAGCAGTTATAACCAATTCTTGTGTTCTTCTTATCTTCCCTAATTCCTATTATATTTTGTTCTTGACATCGTTTTTCACAACAAATTGGTGCGGTGAGCATGCAGAAGATGCCGTCAATAAAGTATGAGATTGAAAAGTTCACCGGAGTGAAGGATTTCGGTCTGTGGCGCTTGAAGATGAAAGGCCTATTGGTTTAGCAGGGTTGTTTGGAAGCGTTGAAGGGAGAGGCAACCATGAATGCTGCATTAATGGCAGCGGAGAAGACGACTATGATCGAGAAGGCACATAGCGCAATTTTGTTGAGCCTTGGTGATAAGGTTCTCAGACAAGAATCAAAGGAGACGACGGCATCAGGGTTATGGGCGAAACTTAAAAGTTTGTATATGACCAAATCGCTGGTAAACGACTCTACCTGAAGCAGGCTTTGTATTCATTAAAGATGGTTGAAGACAAAGTGTTGGCTGAGCAGTTAGATATGTTCAACAAGCTGATTCTTGATCTTGAAAATATTGATGTAAAGATCGATGATGAAGATCAAGCGCTGTTACTATTATGCGTTTTGCCTCGATCACATGCTCACTTCAAAGAAACTCTCCTGTATGGAAGGGAGTCCCTGACCTTTGAAGAAGTTCAATCAGCCCTATATTCAAAGGACCTGAACAAACGAAAGGAGCATAAACCTTCGACTGTTGGCAAAGGTTTGGCTGTTAAAGGAAAACTCTTACGAAAGGATGGTAAGTTTGACAAGAAGAAGGGCAAAAGCCAGTCAAAGTCTTATAGTGGCGAAGCATCTGGAATTCGATGCTATCATTGTAAGAAGGAGGGTCACACAAGAAAGGTGTGTCCTGAACGCCTGAAAGATCATGGAGGTAAGGATAATGGCAATGCAGCCATTGTTTTAAGATGATTTCGAATCATCTGATGTTCTTGTGGTTTCAAGCAGTGACTCGAGAAGAGAGTGGATTATGGATTCAGGTTGCACTTGGCACATGACTCCAAACAAAGACTTGTTCGAGGAATTATGTGATCAAGATGGTGGATCAGTATTGCTGGGAAACAACAAGGCTTGCAAGACTGCAAGTGTTGGATCTGTGAGGTTCAAACTCCACGATGAGTCAATAAGGTTGTTGACTGAAGTCAGGTATGTTCCTGATTTGAAGAGAACTCTACTTTCTCTTGGTGAATTCGACAAGAAAGGATATGTTTTCCAAGGAGAGAAAAGTATCCTAAGAGTCATGAAGGATTCGAAGGAAGTCTTGAGAGGCGTGAAGAAATAAGGCTTGTATACCCTTGAGGCTGAAGTTGTAAGTGGTTCGACAAATGTTTCATCCACGAAATGTTTGTTAAAGACAGAAATCTGGCACATGAGATTGGGCCATGTCAGTGAAAGGGGTCTGGTCGAATTAGGGAAACAAAATCTGCTTGGTGGAGACAAAGTCGAAAAGCTGAAGTTTTGTGAACCCTGTATACTTGGAAAATCTTGTAGAGTGAAGTTCAACAAAGGCAAATAAAGAACTCATGGATCCCTTGATTACATCCATGCTGATCTTTGGGGACCTACAAGGTGTGCATCACATTCTAGGGCGAGGTATTTCCTATCCAAGGTAGATGATTATTCCAGAAAATTATGGGTATTCATCCAGAAGACTAAGGATGAAACTTTTGAGAATTTCAAAAGTTGGAAGACTCTGGTCGAAAATCAGACTAGCAGGAAGGTCAAGAGGTTGAGAACCGATAATGGCCTTGAATTTTGCAATGAAGCGTTCGACAGTTTTTGTGCTGACTCTGGTATTGCAAGGCACAGAACTACTGCAGGTACTCCACAACAAAATGGTTTGGCTGAAAGGTTTAATCGAACTATTTTGGAGAGAGTCAGATGCATGTTGACTAGTGCGGGATTAAAGAAGGTGTTTTGGGCTGAGGCTATTTCGATAGCAACATGTCTGATAAACAGATGTCCTTCGACAGTGTTAGATATGAAGACACCTGAAGAAGTTTGGTCGGGACATCCACCAGATCTCGACAAACTGAGAGTATTTGGCTGCGTAGCCTATCACTACGCCAAATTTGGTTTTTAGCAGCACCCCTACGAAAGCGCTTTTAGGAAAAGCGCTGGCATAGGCTTCGCTAAAGACAAAATTAAAAAACACGCTAAAAAAGCGCTCTAATAGTGGGGGGGTATGAAAGCGCTTTTAAGAAGCGCTCTGGTAGGGGGGGGGTTATGAGAGCGCTTTTCAAAAGCGCTCTGGTAGGGGGGGGGGGGTACGAAAGCGCTTTACAAAAGCGCTCTGGTAGGTGGGGGGAACGTGGGGGGAACGAAAGCGCTTTTCAAAAGCGCTCTGGTAGGGGTGTTTAATGAGAGCGCTTTTTGTCAAAAGCGCTGGTATAGCCCAGGCTATGAGAGCGCTTTCCAGAAGCGCTTTAGTAGCCTTATTACTAAAATTAAAACCAAAAACACGCTTCTACTGTTTCTCACTTTCTCTCTTTCTTTTTCTCTCTGCACGCGAACCAGAAACCCCACCCCTCACCGTCGTCGGTCCTCCGTCCACCACCATCGCGCGAACTTCTTCTCCTCCGTCCACCACCATCGTTTCGTCTCCGTCTCTTCTCCTCTGGTAGCAACTTTCTTTGCGCCACCCAGGTATCACACTTCTCCGTCTCTTCTCCTCTGGTAGCTCTTGATTTTAGGGTTTGTGTGACCAATTAGCCATGTCTAACATTATATGCATTGTTAGTTGCAACTGTGGCTTGAATCTTGGAAGATAAATTTTGTGTCGCTGTATTTAGACTCATTGCTGAATTAAGTTTACATATGTTTATGAATTAAGTCGATTTAAAAATTGTGGCTTGAATCTTGGAAGATAAGTTTAGCAGATAATACATTTCAGTCGATTCAAAAATTTATGAATTAAGTCCTAATTGCAGAATTGGCATTGCATATGTTAGTATTTACTCTTTAGCCATGAAGAACTTGTCATCCAACACATGATTGGAAGATAGTTATAACAACACAATTGATTTTCTTAAAAGCAAATATTATCCAAATTTTTTTAAAATTATTTGCCGATAGGTGCTAAAGACGTAGCTCGCATGTTCAGTGACTGAAACTGGTTCAGAGCATTCATTTCCTGGTGAATCTGAGTTACAACTAATGTTTGCTGCATTGCTAGCAAGCTGGATATGCTTTTAGGTGATAGGGTTCTGTTGAACTGTGAAATGGTGGCTGTTGGATTGTTTGGGGTCTGCTTGTATGGTTTTCACAAAATATAAATTTAACCTCTTCTTATCTTTTGAGTTCTGTTCCATAGAGAGGCTCTTATTCTTAATTTGTGGTCTCCATTTATGTCCTTAGCCTCTTCTTATCTTAGTACAATTGAAATTGTGAGTCTCTTGTTATCTTAGTAGAATTGAAATTGTGAGTAAAGTTTCTTGACTGTTGTATAAGATAGTGGAGGAGGTGCAATATTTCTCTACCAATGATGATATATGTAGTGGATTTTGAGGCATGTCGGTATATACATACGTGTAAAGGTATATAACTAGCTAGTGGCATAACCGATGCCCATCATATATTTGGGCATAAAACTGAATATAAATTAAATGATATAAAAATGAATATATAATAGTATCAGTATGAACATAATTAAAAATGAAACATCTCATGAAACAGAGACCAGCACTAAAATCATACCATTCCCTCCATATGCCATAAAGTTTTATAGCTTCGTGTTAGTAGTGGTGTATTTAATTAACTGCATCGTGTGTCTTGTGTTAGTAGTGTTAGTAGTGGTGTATTTAATTAACTGCATCATGAGCTATTCACCCATTCTTATTATAATCATACATTGAATTGAATTTCTTGTATAGGTCTGACTGGATTGATAACTTTGGATCTCTTTGGAGCTCGTATCATTGACTCTGGTACTACATATTTAGGAGTATGTACACACATCAAACTATTGTTGATTTCCTTTGTTCAATCGATTTTGTCTTGGTGGTTACTAACTTTGTGAATTTGCTATAGGGGTAACTTGTGTATAGTGAAAGTTTGATCGTTTCCCAGCCTAGTTCGACGTTTGGCGTTTTCTTGAGTTCGGTAACATCCGAGGTAAATTTCTTTCTCAAATTACTGGTATTATGATGAATTTGTCTGAAATTGTGTGATTATATATGTTACGTTTTATTGCTTCGGATTCATTCCGTTTATACTTTGCGTTTTGACAGAAACACATTAGTTTTATGTGTTTAGAGAGTTAATATAGGAGGTACTTACTAACTTTGTGAATTGAATTCGCCATAGGGGTTACTTGTGAAGAGTGGAAGTTTGACCGTTGTTGTTTAGCTTAATTAAGACATGGATAAGACATGGATGAATTCAAACCGATTGTCGAAAGAGTACGAGAAAGGGGTATGGGAATTTGTTGAGTTTGCGGTTGCGAACTCCAAAGACCCGCTTCGAATGCCGTGTCCTTGCTTGGGTTGCTGTTATGCCGGGGGTAAGGTTGACGGGAATCAGTTGGGATCTCATTTACTACGGTTTGGAATTGATAGAAGTTATACATGTTGGACAATGCATGGTGAGAAAAGTACCGGGAATGCTGGGTCGAGGTGTAATAGGAAGTATGCTTCAAACGACGATTGCACAGACACATACGATTGTGATCGAGTCGAAGAGATTGCAGAAGCGCTGGAAGAAGATCTAGCGGATTGTCCCAAAATGTTTGAGAGGTTGGTAAGCGATGCAGAGAAACCGTTGTATGATGGTTGTTCAAAATTCACAAGATTGTCTACGGTGTTAAAGTTGTACAACTTAAAGGCGGACAATGGATGGTCGGATAAAAGTTTCACAGAGTTATTAGCCCTTATGAAAGATATGCTACCAGAGGATAATGTTCTTCCCAATCGAACGTATGAAGCCAAAAAGATGTTGTCTTCTATTGGAATGAGCTATGATAAGATACACGCATGTCCAAACGATTGCGTTTTGTTTCGAAACGAGTATGCAGCGTTGAATGAGTGTCCTAAATGTGGTGCCCCTCGATATAAGAAAAAGTTGTCTCCTGCTAAAGTCTTATGGTATTTTCCTATAATTCCGAGATTTAGACGCATGTATCGTAGTGAGACCGATTCAAGACACTTGACTTGGCATGCAGATGAAAGAATTATTGATGGAAAGTTGCGACATCCGGCAGACTCACCACAATGGAGTAAAGTTGATACTGAATATCCTGAATTTGGAAAAGAAGCAAGAAACCTTCGGTTGTCATTGTCTACTGATGGAATGAACCCGCATGGTATTCAAAGTATCTCGCATAGCACATGGCCTGTGATTCTTATGATTTATAACTTACCTCCGTGGCTATGTATGAAGCGTAAGTACATGATGTTATCTATGCTAATTTCTGGGCCTAAACAACCAGGGAATGACATAGACGTATACTTGGCACCCTTAATCGAAGATTTAAAGTTTTTGTGGGAGAGAGGTGTGGAGGTTTACGATGGGTATAGGAAAGAAAGTTTCAACTTGAGGGCGATGTTGTTTGGAACAATTAATGATTTTCCAGCATACGGAAATCTATCCGGGTACAGCAACAAGGGTCAAAAGGCGTGTCCTGTTTGTGAAGATGAAACCGATACGACACGATTGGCGCTTTGTCAGAAGAATGTCTTTCTCGGCCATCGTAGATTCTTAAATTCTAATCATCACTACCGTGGGTGGAGAAAAGCATTCAATGGAGAGGCCGAACATCGTACAGCCCCGCCTTTTTTGTCAGGTGATCAAATTTTTGAAAAGGTGAAAGATGTGAGCACTCAGTTTGGCAAGCCTTTTGCACATTCAATTGTCAAGGGTGGGTGGAAGAAGAAGTCAATTTTCTTTGAACTTCCATATTGGAAGTCGTTGTACGTAAGACATTTCCTGGATGTTATGCATATTGAAAAAAATGTATTTGACAGCGTTATAGGTACGCTACTCAATATACAAGGAAAGTCTAAGGATGGCGTTAACATAAGGAATGACATGGTAAACATGGGGATGAGAACTGAATTGGCGCCCGTGACGAAAGGAAGACGAACATATCTGCCACCTGCTGTTTACACTCTATCTAGAAAGGAGAAGAAAACATTGTGTAAGTTCCTCAGTGAAGTAAAAGTTCCAGAAGGCTACTCTTCAGATATTAGAAGACTTGTGTCCATGAAAGACCTCAAGTTAAAGAGTTTGAAGACGCATGATTGCCATGTTATAATGGAACATTTTTTACCAATAGGTATACGTTCTATTCTGCCAGAAAAAGTAAGAAGCGCAATAACTAAGCTGTGTTTCTTCTTCAGGTCTATTTGCAGTAAGGTGGTCGATCCCGCGATCTTACCAACATTGCAAAATGAGATAGTTGTTACTTTATGTGATCTTGAAATGTATTTTCCTCCCTCGTTTTTTGACATAATGGTTCATCTAGTCGTTCATCTTGTGAAAGAGACACAACTGTGCGGACCAGCTTATATGAGATGGATGTACCCTGCTGAACGTTATATGAAAATATTAAAAGGGTACGTGAAAAACAGAAGTCGACCGGAGGGTTGTATTGCCGAGCGATACGTTGCTGAAGAAGCGGTTGAGTTTTGTACTGAATATCTGTCAAATGTTCAATCAATTGGACTCCCCAAATCTCATATTGTCGAAAAAAAAGAAGGAAAAAGGCTAATTGGAAATAAAGTTGTGACAGTATCAATGGTCGAACGGGATCAAGTGCACTTGTATGTTCTGCACAATGAGATTGAGGTTGAGCCGTTTGTTGAAATGCACAAAGTTGTTCTCCGAGATTTAAATCCAAATAGAAATGAGAACTGGATAGTACGAGAGCACAATCGAAGTTTCATACCGTGGTTTAGAGATCATATTTATTCAAAGTATCGTTCAGATCCTGCTTCAGTAACAGAAAGGTTGAGATGTTTAGCCTATGGTCCATCTGTAATTGTACTTTCTTATAGCGCATACGCAATTAATGGATACACATTTTATACCAAAGAACAGGATGATAAAAGTACTATGCAAAATAGTGGTGTAACCTTGGTAGCTGAAGCTATGCACATATCAAGTGCGAATGACTTAAATCCGAAATTTGCAAATTTGTCATATTTTGGGGTTATCGAGCGCATTTTGGTGTTTGATTACGCGAAGTTTCAGATTCCTGTATTTGGTTGCAAGTGGGTTGAAAATAATAGTGGCGTACGAATGGATAAGTCAGGATTTTTGCAAGTGGATCTCAATAGGGTAGGGTACAAAGATGAGCCTTTCATTCTAGCCTCTCAAGCTAAACAAGTGTTCTATGTCAATGATCCGACAAGTACGAAATGGTCTATAGTGCTTTTATCTAACAAAATAGTTGATGAAAAAATTGAAGATCAAGGTGATATTGGTGTTGGCATTGAATCTTGTACAAGAAACGATCAAAATGAGAATGAATCTTGTATTAGAAATGATCATAATGAGGGTATTTGGATCAATCCAACCGTCCGCATTGTTAAGAGACGCGTAGTACACAAACCTACCAAGAAAAGAAAGAGACGTTAGTGATAAAGGTAATAGTATACATAGTCCGACTAATTTGTTTTATTCAATTTGGTGCATATTCTCGTTTTGTACATAACTTTTGAACCATGTATCCGCTTGTTGACTTCTTTACATGTAACTATACTATTTTGACGATTCCGGAGCTGCTCATGCACTTATCTTTACATTTCGGGACTATTTTTTTATCGGTTTTGCTTCTGCCCGTAATCAAAAGTCGGGCTTAGGGTCTGAATTTCGGAAAACCGACTTTGTTTTTGAGTCCGTGGCGACGTTTTACCATAGCCATGTAAATTTCGTTCAATTCCGATAACTTTCTTTTTTACGCTTATTTTGATTTGTACCGATTTCGTTTCCGATTTACTTGTACATGCATGGTTTGACTTCCATTTGACTTGTATAGATTGTTAGCTTATTAATAGTGTACTAATGTGCTTTAGTTTGTTTGATACAGGTTCAATGGCTTCAGATAGAGATGCTCCACCTGAAAACCCACCTGAAAACTTACAAGAAAACTCACAAGAAAGAGTTGCTTCGGATACAAATGCTCCACCTGATACTGAAGCAAAAGAGGTTGCACGAGGCATCACTATTATGAGGAGTATCATACGACATAGAGACCAAGGATTAGTGTACCGATTGGAATGGAATTCTGATAAACAACCAATTGGTCCTAATTCTGCAAAGTTGACAAGTTATATTGGTACACTTGTCCGTATGCATATTCCGGTCTCCATAGCTACCTGGAAATCGAAAACGAAAAATTTAGAATTGGAGGAGAAAAAACAAGCGATTTGGGAAGAGCTTCAGGTATATATCATATATGGTTAATTGTTGTTATTATCTTGACGATAAATTGTTTAAATTATTTATACTAACACACTATGCGTACGTTTTTTTGCAGAGGACTTTTGAGATACCAGATGAACGTAAAAGCTACATACTTAGTTTGGCCGGCAAGAGATATAGAGGGTGGAAAAGTTTTTTGACAAACACCTATCTTAAGGATAAAGATGGAAAATTTCTTGAAAATGCACCGGGACGGCCAACAAAGTATGCGACCTTCATTGATGAAGCAGATTGGGCTGAGTTTGTAAAGCAAAGAGATGAAGCTTTTCAGAAAAAGAGTGCCACGAATAGGGAGAGAGCATCCAAACCCGCGTATCCATACAAAAAAGGGCGTTTGGGATATGCACGCTTAGAGGATAAAATTGTAAGTAAATAGAAATTCGATTTAATTAATTGTCTACATGTGCATGTTTTAATTGATGATTTTATCGTTTGTGTCAATGCATAGTTGGAGGAGACTAAAAGTGAGGAAGCTTCACTTCCTGTACATGTGTTGTGGAAGGAAGCTCGTGTGGGCAAGAATCACGCTGTCGATCCCGATGTTCAGAGAGTTTATACTGAATGTGTAAGTATAATACTATGTCTTTAATTAAATCAAATGTTTTTTAATATATAAATGACTTTTTATCTCCACTAATAATTATTTAAATGTAAATGAATTACAGGAGACCTTGTCGCAATCGGCATCCACCGGTGAGGAGAGCGTACTTAGTAGAGTACTAGATGCTCCCGAGTATCCCGGTCAGGTGAGGGGTAAGGGTCATGGTGTGACTCCAACCTCTTTTTACAAGAGTCCTAGGAGAAGAAATCCTTCAAATGAAGAAGTGTTGCAAAAGTTGGCGGAATTGCAAGCACAAGTCTCTGAATTGCAAAGAGATAAAGAGGCGTATATGAGAGAAAAATGCAACACTTCATCGGTGAAAGAAACTAGTGATAAGGCTAGTATCAACTATCAAAGGAAATTTCCCGAGGTAATTATAATTTTTTTTCCTTTTAAATTGTTCTATTTTATTAATGATAATGACTTTATATTTACTATTGGTTTAGGGCATTTCATCTTGCCAACTATACTTATCGGAACCGAGTTATCGACTAGTTGGCAAGGGAAAAGTGCACAACACTTCGGGAGATTTACTTCACCACAGACCGCTCCCGGATGGACACCTGAAAGTATCGGTGGATGTTGTATTAGATCGTGATGCGATTCTACCGGTACCTGACATGGTCTCAGAGACGACATTGCTGCGAGATGCAATAGGATCGTTTGTTGCATGGCCCTCGGAGCTCATTACCATTAGTGATGAGGTAAATTGAAAACGATTATGAATCATTTAGTTTTCGAATGTCAATTCTAAACCGTTTATTAATTATGTTTTACATTTTATTTTTAGACTGCTCCTATAAAACCCGCAATTAAGGGTAAAGGGATTTTACAGGAGGAGGAGTCTGTTGCATCGCTAAAAGAGGTACATTTAAAGTGTTAATATATAATCTGAATCAAAATATGCATGATTTTATATTTTACCTAACTTATATGATTTTTAGGCATCCGCTCGGGAGTCACAACAAGTGACGCAGCAGGTTCGTAGCGTACCACCCAGTGGTCCTCCGAAGCAAGCGGCAAGAAAAGGCGGTGCTTTTGTGCCTCGATACCGGGCGACACTCGCAACAATGGTTGATATGTCCGATATGAAGGATGGTGCTTTACGGGAAATCGATATGGATGAAAGTGTCTTCGGTATTGAGTTCAAGTCACATATTACAATTGATGACTTGCAAGAGATTTTTAACCAAGATCAACTAGGCGTCAGTAATATGCATTCATACATCCGGTAATATTCACTCATCCGATATATTATTTAATTAGTCCCACAATATAATTTATTTACACTTTTCAATGAAAAGAATCTAATGTTTATTATGTTTTTATTTAAGGTTGTTGTATGACAGAGTGTTGCGCGGGACTGCATTGTCTAACAGATTCCGGTTCGTGTCTTCCGCCCATTGCAGCGGAATGGAAATTGTTTCGGATCCGGAATCTGTTAGACAGCGCTTAGTCGATAGATTCATGTCCACCGGCAATACAGAATGTCTGCATCTTTGGGCGTATAATACCCGACCAGTAGGGTTAGTTTCTCATTCTTTATTCATCTAATCTCTGTTTCTTTAGTGTATAGCAATATTTTCATATAACCTATTGTTTTAATTTATAGAGCACACTGGTTGCTGCTTGCTATCAACCCGATAAGGGAAGTCGTGTATTATCTGAATTCGGTAAAGGGTGAATGGACCAATTATCCGGCCATGAAGGAAATCGTTGATTTGTAAGTAGGATCGTTCTAAATATATATTCGTGTATATTTATATATTTACTTATTTGTGGGATTGATCTAAACATATGCTTTTATATATTTGTTAATTAGATCAATACAAGTATTCCGTAGTCAACGGGACGCACAGGTATCCCGGACTAAATCAAACAACATCACCTGGATCGAAGTGCAGGTACATTACTTTTCACAAATTTGCTTATAATATTTATGCTACTTGGTAAAACAAGACAACTTATATAGAATCTTATTTGTTTTTCTATGTAGTGTCCGCTACAGCGTAACAGTTCAGACTGCGGATACTTTGTATTGAGGTTTATGAAAGAAATCATTCAGGCGAATCAATTAGAGATTCCTCCCACGGTATAAAGTTATAACTTAAGATAATTTCATATAATTTATTACATTTACCTAAATATATTATTCATATTATGTTTTTGTTTTATAGTACCTTGACGAATTCCGTGCTGCTGGGTACTCGAAGCTAAAGTTAGAAGAAATCAAAGAGGAATTGTGTCAATTTTATATTAAGCTATTTTTCATGCAGATTTGAACTATAATATTGTTGATTTTGTAATGATGTATATATATAATTTTGTAATGATGTATATATATAATTTTGGATATTATAATGGTATATATTAGTATATATATTGTCTTACTGATGGCTGAAATAATATAGTCGAAAATATATTACAGGTCGAAAATATATTACAGGTCGAAAATATTACAGGTCGAAAACATTACAGGTCGACTGGGAGGATTAAATTATAGGCTGCACATAAAAATACCTCATTTAGCAACTACAGCGCTTCTAAAAAGCGCTCTTAAAGGTCCACATACTAGAGCGCTTCTTAGTAAAAGCGCTGGCAAAGACCAGTAAAAAAGCAAAAAAAATTAAAAAATTACGCAGCATACAAAAGCGCTTTTGGAAAGCGCTCTGGTAGGCCCCCCTATGAGAGCGCTTTTTCTGGAAAAAGCGCTCTCATAGGGGGGCCTACCAGAGCGCTTTCCAAAAGCGCTTTTGTATGCTGCGTAATTTTTTAATTTTTTTTGCTTTTTTACTGGTCTTTGCCAGCGCTTTTACTAAGAAGCGCTCTTAAAGGGGGGTCTACCAGAGCGCTTTTTCCAGGAAAGCGCTCTAATAGGGGGTCCTACCAGAGCGCTTTTTCCAGGAAAGCGCTCTTAAAGGGGGGGTCTACCAGAGCGCTTTTAAAAGCGCTTTCGTAGCCTACGCCAGCGCTGGCTATGGCAGCGCTTTAAAGCGCTGTTAAAGGCCAAAAAAAGCGCTGTGAAAGCTGTTCCGTGTTGTAGTGTATGCTTACATTAGGCAAGACAAAGTCGAACCTAGAGCTCTGAAATGCATGTTCATGGGATACCCTGAAGGAGTCAAAGATTATAGGCTATGGTGCCTAGAGCTAGGTCACAGGAGGTGTATCACCAGTCGAGATGTAGTTTTCAATGAAGCTGAAATGGCTTTCAAAAAAACTGATGATGATGATGGTGGTCGAAGTGCAGAAGAGCTGGAACAGGTAGAGATTCCTGTTGAGGTGGAGCATGTTGATGCTGAGTTGCATATCCCTGATGAAGTCGAAGAAGAAGCAGAAGATGCTGAGGATGAGGAAACTGTCGATGACTATTGTCGAGAGATAGGTTGAGAAGAGTCATCAAGGCACCTCAGAGACTTGGGTATGCAGATCTTATAGCTTATGCCTTAATCTCTGCAAGTGAGGTTCTAGACGAAGAACCTAGAGACTACAAGGAAGTTATGAGGAGTCGAAATAAGACTGAATGGCTGAAGGCCATGGATGATGAGATGAAATCTCTTCATGATAATCATACTTGGGAACTGATCAAGAAACCTGATGGGGCAAGGTTAGTTAGCTGTAAATAGATTTTCAAAGTTAAGGAAGGAATTGAAGGAGTGACGTCGAAAAGATACAAGGCAAGGTTAGTTGCAAGGGGTTTCACTCAGAAAGAAGGTGTCAACTTCAACGATGTGTTTTCTCCTATTGTGAAGCATAGGTCCATTCGAATGTTGCTTGCCATGGTGGCACAGTTCGATCTTGAACTGGAACAGATGGATGTGAAGACTGCGTTCTTGTATGGTGATCTAGATGAAACAATCCTGATGAGGCAACCTGAAGGGTATGTCGAAAAGGGGAAGGAAGATTATGTGTGCAAGCTAAAGAAATCTTTGTATGGGCTGAAACAATCTCCTCGGCAGTGGAATAGGAGATTCGACAAGTTCATGGCACACATAAGTTTCATCATAAGTCAGTTCGACCACTGTGTTTACTTCATATTTCGACCTGGTAATTCATTTGTTATTTTGTTGCTTTATGTGGATGATATTCTCATAGCAAGCAACAATGTTGAAGATGTAAAGAGGGTGAAGGCTGAACTCAATAAGGAGTTCGATATGAAGGATCTAGGAGCTGCTTCCAGGATTCTTGGAATTGACATTCGAAGAGATAGAAAGAAGTAGAAGTTATGCTTATCTCAAGAGGCATATCTACGGAAGATTCTCGAAAAGTTTGGTATGTCGAATTCGAAGCCAGTTGTGACTCCAACAAACCCCAATTCAAGCTGAGTATTGATCAGTGTCCCATTACTGATGTCGAAAGAGCCTATATGTATAGCATTTCATATGCTAATATAGTTGGTTCTTTGATGTATGTTATGGTCTGTACTAGACCCGACATAACATATGCAGTAAGTCTTGTAAGCAGGTACATGGCGAACCCAGGAAAGGCTCACTTGCAAGCATTGAAGTGAATTTTAAGGTACATAAATGGGTCTCTGAATATAGTCTTAATTTATGGTGGAGCCTTGGGTGAAGATAGTAAAGCAGTAATAGAAGGATATGTCGACTCTGATTATGTAGGTTGTATGGATTCTAGAAAATCTATTTCTGGATATGTTTTCACTATGTTTGGCACTGCAATTAGTTGGAAAGCAACACTTCAGAAGTTTGTTCTCTATCAACCACTGAAGCGGAGTATATTGCCCTAACTGAAGTTGTGAAAGAAGCATTGTGGCTTGAAGGTTTTGCGAAGGAGCTGAAACTTCAAGGTCGAGGTATCACAGTTAAATGTGATAGTCAAAGTGCAATACACCTGTCGAAGAATTCATCCTATCATGAGCGAACTAAGCACATTGGTGTGAGGCTGCATTTCGTCAGAAGATTAATCGAGCGTGGAGAATAGGGATGGCAACGGGTGCCCGCGGGTGCGGGTTTTATACTACCCAAACCCGCACCCGAAATTACCACCCGAACCCGAACCCAAACCCAAAAGCTATTCGGGTGACAAAATAATACCCACGCCCACACCCGTTGGGTTCGGGTTTTTTCACCCAAACCCAAACCCGCAACAAAATACATAAAATATATTTTTCCTACAATTTTTTTACAAATTTCCAAAAAAAATAATATTATTATATATATATATATATATATATATATATTCGGGTGTGATTTCGGGTTTCGGGCGCGGGTTTCACACTACCCAAACCCGCAACCGAAATATCGGATGGCACCCGAACCCAAACCCAAACCCAGTCAATTCGGGTTTTCACCCGTTGACTCGGGTTCGGGTGCGGGTGGACCCCGTGGGTTTGGGTCTGTTTGCCGTCCCTAGTGGAGAAGTCCAAGTGCTGAAGGTTTCGATTGAAGACAATGCTGCTGATATGATCACCAAGACATTGCCAAGTTGCAAGTTTTTCCACTGTATGCAATTGATAAAGCTGCATGAAGAAAGCTAGTTTGTTCCCTTGATGTTGTAGAGTTAGATCCAAGGTGGAGATTTGTGAGATATTGGATCGAACTCTAGTATGGCCAAAGGGTATCTTCTTGGTTCGACAGAATTAAGCATGAAGTCGAAGGTTGTTCACATGCTTGTGTCGAAGATGCTAGGTTTGTTAGCATGTTAAATTAGGTTTTAGTGTTTAAACCCTAATTTGTTAAGTTAGCTTGTTTATTAAGTTGGCTTGTGTAATGGGCCTTGTGGAAAAAGCCCATTAGTTTGTATGTTAGGTTTTATTATAAATAGCATACTAGTCTCTCATCATTGCTAAGCTGCAAATCCTAATTTAGGGTGAGAGAGGTTATTTATTATTCTTGTAAACTTGTAATCTTGTTTTAAGAGAAAGTAAAAGAATAGCATTTATAACCAATTCTCGTGTTCTTCTTATCTTCCCTAATTCCTATTATATTTTGTTCTTGACATCGTTTTTCACAACAAGTTGAGTTTATTATATTGTACGTAGATTGTTTGTTTCATTAACTCTTCACTGAAAAATACATTCATTTAAATTGACATAGAAACTTATAATCCAAAAATTAAGTTGTATTTGAAAAACCATGTTATATCAATCAATATTTTCCAAATTGTATTCGTCTCATAATTCATTTCACGCTTTTTAACCTATAGAATGTGGTTCAATGACCTAAGTCCTTCATGGCATCAATATATCTCCTATAATTTAATATGAATAACATCAATTTATTGGCCAAGCCTTCCTCATCATCGTCACTTTTCATCATGATTGTTATGATGATAAGTCATTGCCACAATCATCTTGATAAGTGAAGATGATGAGTTAGACTTGGCCAATAAACCAATGTTGTTCAAATTAAACTAGAAGTGGAGGAATCGATGCCATGAAGAACTTAGGCCATTGAACCATATTCTAAATGTTAAAGAGCAAGATATGAGTTGTGATATGCATGCACTTCGAAAACAATGGTTTGTTTAAGTTTTTTTCAAGAATAGTTTAATTTTCAGATTATATATACTTCTTCATAAATTTGAATGGTTGTATTTCTTTAGTGATGTGTATGGAAAAACAAACAATCTACATATTATATAATCAACTCTAGATATTTTCCACAACGGTGATCTATTGTAACTGTGATGAAATGTTATTTATATTCCAAATAAATTGCCGTAGTTGGGTTTCGAACCCAGTACCTAAATATATATCACAACGGTTGATAACGTAACTGATGTGATAGGTAGCGCGTGTCTTGCCTTATTATCACGGCTCGCGATAGTGGTGGAAAACATCAGACATACAATCACCCTTTACTTCACAACGGTTGGCCAGACGTAGTGATATCTCTTTTCCAACCGTTGTTGTATGACTTTTCTATAATAATGGATCAACAAAGAAGACGATAAATGTGAAGACAAAAATCAGTCATGAGAAAATGGCAAAGATCATCATTGAATAAAATTAAGATTATCTTTATCTTTCATATATCATCATACATCTTATATATCACTTAAAAACTCTGAAAATAGTATTCAAACTACAGCTAAAATATTTTTAAAATGCATGAAACCCATAGAAGCCTTGCCTTAAAAAACTGTTTTAAAGGTGTTCAAAATTGACGCATAAAAACCCTCGAAAGCCTTGCCTTAAAACACTATTTTGAAATTGAAAAATGTTGTATTTAGTGCTTCCTGGAAATTGGTATTTCTCATACCCATCGTGTTTTACATACATAAAACACTATTTATCATATTTTTCATGTTTTTGAAAGGATCACACCGCCCAATGCCCATGGTCCAAATGAAATATCACCAATTATTACTCAATTTATACGTTTTTGGAAGTAGTTCTTTGCTTTGAGAAGTTCTTATAAGTGGTCCTTAGATGAACTGTCTTTAGTACACACATGTTTCATGTCAAGGACTTTCATGCAGTCAAGCTTTCTAGATTCAACAAAAAATCCTGAATCCGTACATTAGGGCTTTTTTTACTGCCATGATTTTTTCAAGTTTCAATCAATAATTAGATATCATTATCCTTATATAAAAAAAAGAGTGGTTATTACTATTCTTTATGTGGAAAAAAAATCAATTGTTGACTTTATATAGAACCACGTACATCTCGAACACGACCTGACATAGATACGATGGCGCCGATTATAATTTAAAAATATAAATAAATTAAATATAATTACAAATGTTGGTACAAATGTCTAATACCGACACAGACACAAACATATTTTTTTTAAAGGTGTCGATACTAATAACTTTGTGATAATAATATTAGAGAATTTCTTTCTTCACCTCCCTATGGGGCTGACCCCAGCGAAAACCCCTAAATACCCCTACTTCAGAAATACATTTCCGAAATATTTTTTTTTCCAAATTTTTCCAGAATTCGGAAATGCATTTTCGAAATCCCATTTTTTGGGATTTCGGAAGTACACTTCCGAAATTACGCAGAAGTTTTGAAGTATAAAATTATTTTGAAATTGTGGTTTAAAATTAAGATCTTCAAAGATTTATACTATTTATTAGTTAATAAATTGACAATAACAGTTCTTATGACAAATATATCAATTTTAATTATAGGGAACAACTATTTCAAATTTTGGACCGATCAAATAAAACATCTTATAAATGGAATATTTTAGTATAAAAAAAAGATATTTAAATAATTTTGGAAATTTTTTATATTGAATTAATAATGATACACAAAATTAGGATGAATTTATTATATTAGAATGACCCAAAAACTGTCATATTCAGTTCATTTTATTTCTATCAATTAATAATTTTTTTCATTTTGATGCTTTGTTTCTTTATTATTTTGAATCTATCAACTATTATTTTTAGTATATTAAAAAAATTATAAATTTTGATTCCTCTAAATTAATTATTTGCTACTATTTTAATTAAATTTTTTTTTTTGCAAAGTTTCACGTGGTGCACTTGTATATTTCAAATGATTTTTTTATGACATTTCATCAATACAAATTTAAATTATTATTAGTTTAATAATTTTCCTATTTAAATTTTAAATTTTATTACTTTATTTATAAATTTGAGTTAAGCTTTAATTGTTAAAATTAAAATTTTAATTGAATTTTTTAATAAATTTTATTAGTTTTAGATATTTTATAGTTAACATAATAAATTTTAATTAAAGTTAAAATTATATTTTGTAATTAACTATTAAAGTATTTATATTTATAATTTAGCAATTTTATAATTAACGTAATAATTTTTAGATAATCTCAATAGTTTAGTTAAATTGTTACAATTTTATAAATAATTTATTTAATAATTCAACTATTTACTTTTTAAATAGTTAATAATACTTAAAAAATAAATTAATAAAGATTAAAGTTATAAATAATTAAATTAGTAAAATAATAATATTTTAAAGTTTTATCAATGGTATATAAAATACTCACGGTACTTGTATATTCAGTATATTAAAATATATATAAATTTTTTGATTAATTTATATGTTCTAATGATTATTTAATGACATATCATTGATAAAATATATATTAAAAAAATGAAGATTAAAAAATAAACAATTAAATTAAGAAAATAATAATATTTTAAAGTTTTATCAAAAAGAAAAGAATTAATATTTAAAAAGAAAAGATTGAATAATAATTTTTACTAAAGTTTTATGTATAGAATTAAAGTAACAAAATTAAAAGAATTAGTAATTGGCAGATATAAATATAATTAAATACAACTTTTTATTTTTTTAAAGAACACTTAATCTAATATTGGAAATTAATCAATTAATTTTATTAGGCAATTATATAATCAATTAATTTTAATCTAATCTTGGTAATTATATAATTTTAATTAATACAATTGATTCACCTTGATTTTTGTTTTCTGTATCAGACAATAATTCGGAAGTGTACTTCCGAAATATTTCAGGGGAGGTGAATTCGGAAGTGCATCTCTGAATTCACCTTTTTATTGGAAAAAAATGGTGTTCTCGGAAATACATCTCCGAAAACACCTTTTTTTTCATAAAAATAAATTGTTTTCGGAAGTGCACTTCCGAAATCAATCTTTTTAAAAAAAAAGTGGTTTCGGAAATGCTTTTCCGAAATATAGGTTCATTTTGGGATTTTCGCTGGAGGTGACCAAGAAGGTTGAGAAGTTGATAAAGAAATTTCCTAATATTATTCAATGTTAATATTGTATTGAAGTTTGATCATCTTCTCATCTCTTGAAATCTTCAGGGTTAACACATGTTCCGTTGTTCTAGGAGTAATGATTGTGTGTGGTGATTTCTAAAACCATATTCTTTGAATTTTCAAAATAGAAGAAACATGCATGGAGCATGAAACACTTTGAATTTTGACACATAACATTCTAATTTTGGAATATATTAGAAGTTGTATTGTGAATTGTTTTTGCTTATTAACATTGAAAAAGGTTTTGTTTTTAAAACTGATTTTCAAAATAACGACCTCTGAGAAACACGTACTACATTTTTAGTGATGTGAAATTACAGTGAAGAAATCATACACCATCATAAACATAAAACACATGGATGGCAGTTTAGAAAAGTGAGGTTTTTCACCATACACATACACGTTACGTACTTACGTGAGATTAAGATCTAGGTAGAGCTATCACAATTGACTCGATTCATCAGACCGACCCACAAATCATATATTTTACCGTAAGTTTGGCTGTAAAAAAACATAAAAAAACATAATTATGTATTTTTGGTCTAGCTCATCGGACCTAAATTTTTCATGGGTCGGATCGGGCCGGCTAAGCGGGCTTTAGGCTGTCTCGTTAAGAATAAATTTATAAAATATATGATTCGTGAGGGTCACCCCAGCGAAAACTCCAAAATGCCCCTGCTTCGGAGATGTATCTCCGAAGTATTTTTTTTTCTAAATTTTTACAGACTTCGGAAGTGCACTTCCGAAAAAATCCCAAAAATTGAGATTTTGATTAATTCGGAGATGCATCTCCGAAAATAATTTATGAGTAATGAATAATAATGATTATACATTTTGATATAATTTATGAGTTATGAATAATAATTATTATATATTTCTATTCTGATTCATATTTTAAAATTTAAAATAATTTTAATTAAAAAAATTAAAATAATTTCAAATACAAAAATTTAAAATAATTCCAATTATTAAAATGTAGTTATGAATAATTTCAATTCATGTTTCTACGGTTGATAATAATATTGAAAGAGATCAAATAAGACCAATGATAATAATAATAATTATTTTTCATAATTAAAAATGAATTATAATTTTTTATTTAGTTTTAAAAAATTAAAAAAAATTTTTGTCATAATTTTATTTAAAGAATAAATTTTATATTTAATTCTATATAATTCAAAACTTACTTATGAAATTAAAATGTTTTTAATTTATATAAGTTAGTAAAATAATTTTTAACTTTAAAATTGTTTAGGAAATTTTGATTCACCTTCATTTTATTTGGAATATTTCGGATATGCATCTCCGAAGACACCCCCTCCCAAAAAGGGGTGTTTTCGGAAATGCATCTCCGAAAACACATTTTTTTCGTGTTTTCGGAAGTGCATTTCCGAAATAAGACAAATTTTGAAAAAAAAAACGTTTCGGAAATGCATTTCCGAAGTTAGGGGTATTTTGGGTTTTTCGCCAGAGGTGACCAAGAAGACATGGAGGTGGATAAAGAAAAACTCAAGTAATTTTAGTTAATTTTGGAAAAAAATGAGCTAAAATATAATCGCATAACTGTGTCTCAAGTGAAAAAGAAAAGTCAAAGAGGATTAAGATATGTTTTCAAGATGATATGATTAAAAAAATGGTTGTGAAATGAAGAGAAAGTTTAATAAGTATTAGAGATAATATTTAGTTCCTCTCTACTTTTACATAAATATCTTCGTGAAATATATATCTTCATGAATATCTTCACTTAACTAAGTTTATGATTACTCTCTAATTATGTTATGTAGCTTTTATAAATTATATTATTTTTATAAATTTAAAACTATAATATTGAAATAAGGCACTGACTTACCCATCGGATCACAAGGCCTATTTGAAATAGGGCCGAACTTATTTTTATCGATTCATGAAGCAATCGGGCCGACCCACTTCAGCCTCTTTATATGTTTCCACTACAAAAAGCACATAACACCTCGAACGCGAAATGCATTTAACCTCGGCTAAAGAAGCGAAGTAACGAAGGGAGTCATGAAAAGTTGTCACTTAATACCTCGGTAATATAAAATTGAGGGGGTAAAGTTATATGCACATGGGTTGGAACCCTGGAAACCAAACATTTATTATTTTCAAAACTAGCGTATCTTACCTCTCGATTTATCCATAAAACCGAGGGGTAAGATTAACTATTTTAAAAAAAAACTTGTTATATTATTTACCCAGAATATTAATACATTAATTTGCTTACAAAGTACATTGTTTACCCAAAAAATATTACATTGTTTACACATAATATTAAAATAAAAATCAAATTCCCTAAAGATCTAGATAAAAATCAAATTCCATGAAGATCTAGATTTTAGATCTACGAATCATTGAAACTTGGTGAGGATCAAATGATGGGTGTCAATATATTCTCCATGGCTTTGTTTGAATTTGATTCTAGTGCAATACAAAATAAGGGTTAGATAAATAAAATCAATATTCAGATATATGATTTTTTGCTCAAATAAATATTTAAGAAAACAAACTTTAAACCCAGGTAATTTTCTGCTCTTGTAATCCATCTTAAAGAACTTTTCCAATCGTCTTTAGGTTTTAAGCGCTATATGTTTCATTTAGGTTAGAGTTTCAATATTCAGCATGCTTTTATATTGGATGTCTCTTAGATTTCACGCGAATCACTAATGGCAGAGTCTTGAGCGTTGATAATCATTAAATAGACGACAAATATTTGTTTAAGGTCGGTGAATATGCTAAAATACGCTTAACTATCACCTTAGTTCAAATCAAAAACCGAGGTGAATAATCTTTTTTTTACATTGTTTACACAAAATATTATAATACATTGTTTACGACAAATATTTGGTGTTATCCAAATTTTGTTGCATATCCTAAGTTATTTGTTCCCACCATAAGAATTATCATATCCTCGGTTTTATAAGAAAACTGAGATAAATTATCTTCTTATTTAAGGCTGTTGAATATCCTAAACAAACACTTAACTATCACCTCGGTTATGACAAAAACCGAGGTGAATAATTATTTTTATTTTTTTAATTACATTGTTTACAAAGAATATTAAAATAAATTGTTTACTACAAATCTTTGCTCTTATTACTGAATATTTTTTGCAGATATCCAGATTTTGTTGTATACTCTTCATTCCCCCAAAAACTCCATAATTATCCAACTTTTGGTAAGTTATCCGTTTCAACAATGAGAAATTTTCTTTTCAAAGGTTGAACTCCCTTCTTTATTTTACTTGAAGCAAGAATGATTTTCTGCACTTTTCAAAGGTTGATCTCCCTTTGCATAACTTGAAGCAAGAATGATGTTTTCCACTTGCAATCTATCAACTGAGTACTTTTTCAAAGGTTGAGTTCCCTTTTTTAATTGAGGGTTGTTCCAAAAATACAACAACAACATCAACACCATTAAGTGAGATAGATTGCAAGGGTAGAAAAAAATGTTTTGTTCAAGATAGAAGAACATTGAAGATTTTTTTTGTCTTTCAATCCATCTCAAAAAATTATGCATGCGAGTTTAGGACGACTTCATATAAGTAAGGATTAGGGTAAAATATCTATAACAAGTGATTTTATAGTAAAAATGATTATTTTATCCTTTGGTTAAATTGAAAACCGAAGGGATAGATCATTTAGTTTACACTTATAAACAAATAAAAACATAATCTGCACAATAGCTTGGATTTGAAGCATGTCCTGAGTTGTTTTCCCCTCGGTTATAATAAAAATCGAGGGAATATATGGATTTTAATTTTATAAACAATAAAACATATGCGCCTTGGCATTATACCCTTGTTTTTATTTGGCTGATGTGAAAACTTCATCAGGAAATGTATTATTTGTAATTGTGTTTGGCCCTCTGGTCCAAAGCAAGTTGGACCGGTCCGACCCATTTGACAACTCTAGTTATAGGGTCTCTTTAAAAATCTCAGAATGATAACGTTTTTTCATATATTTCTATTTACATGGCAGTTTTGGAAGATAAAGAGCTTTTTTTAAATTTAAAAATGTATTTGGATAATATTCGACAGAATAAAATTAGAAATGAAAATATTAGAGAGTATGTCGGTGTAGCGTCTATAGTAAAGAAGATGATGAAAAATAGATTTAGGTGGTTTGAGCATGTAGAGAGAAGACTTCTAGATTTTGTAATGATGAGAGTATATCTGATAGAGAGAAGACAAACCATTCGAGGAGGAGGAAGACCTAGAATAACTATAAGAAAAGTTATTAAGAAAGATCTCGAGATTAATGATTTGGATAGGAACATGGTCCTTAGTAGAACATTTTAATGAAGTTGACACATGTAACCGACCCCACTTAGTAGGATAAGACATACTTGTTGTTGTATTAGTATAGGCTACCCATTTTGTTTTGGAGTGGTTTGAAAATTTTATCCTCGATTTAGCTTATCGTAGTTTATGTGGTGTGATAGTTTTGAGTTGGTTCTCTCCTTTTAATTGATCTATTTTATTCATGTTTAATTGGATTTAGTCCTTTATCTAAAAAAATTATTTTATATTAATCTCATAATTATAATATTCGTTATTTTTAGATCTTATAATTATATTATCGTTAGTCAAGTTAACTTATTCTATTACTTTGTTAACTTTAAATGTCCGAGAGAGAGAGAGAGAGTAATCATGTTTGTTGTCCATCATAAAGTTTATTATTTGATTTTTTTTAATAAAAAATTTAACCATTCAATGTTATTAATAAATATCAAATCATTGAGTCTTTAAATCCATTGAATCTAAAGATAAATCATCAACACTTAATATTATTTTACATTTCTTCATCTTCTCACATCTTCTCCTTTTCCATCTTCATCGTCATTTTCATGCAAGTTCATTTAAATTCTAGACAAATTTAAAATTTATTCAAGGCCGTTAATATGATCTACAGATCAAGACCTAGTTACAAGAACCACAAGGAAATGTGTGAGTAACATGTGTGACCTCCCTCACCCACGAAACACTTAATGCGACCTCATGCCAACTTCCCACCGATAGATCTAATTGATCACCTATTCACGCCAAGCGCCTAAATAAGCTGAAGTTGTTCTAACCACCTAAGCTATATAAAGTTATACACTCGTCAAATTCAACTATTCTACTAATTCTCACGCCGACTTGGGAATTTGAGTGCTAATCTTGTAGATCCACCCCGCTCTTCCGCATCCCCAGCTCACTCCATTGCACCTGAACTCTTTCTTACTCTACCATAAACTAATTTTGGTTCTTGAACAAAACATTAAC
>NC_081185.1:1182818-1244480 GCF_029867415.1 Vicia villosa
CCCTTATATTCCAAATTTTTAAGAGAGTACACATCCGTTCTCTTTCTAAAATATTTTGATGATCAAAATTTAATACGAAGTTAATGGAGATCGTCCTGAATAATGATTTCATTAGAAGAAAAAGACTAAGGCAAAATAGTTAATGGACGAGATTGATTATGTTGATTCAAGTTTAATATAAAACAATTTTTTATTGAAATATGATAGATAATAAATTTATAGTTAATTGAGGATATCATAACTACGAAAAGACAAATACATTAAATTACATCCAATGAACTTTACGTAACATGAATTGTTATTTTTCCCTTATATACCAGTTTTTTAAGACGTGTACACACCCGTTCTCTTGTTAAAGTTTTTTGACGAGCAAATTTAGTGTTAAGAATCCCACATCGGATAATATATGGTTTTCGTTATCGAGTCACCTACCATTTATTTCCACGCTCCAGTTGTCTAGTTCTGGACGTGAGGTTAAGAGTCTCACATCGAACAATATATGACCTGAACATTTGCTTATAAGTGAGGCAATCCTCACCCTACAAGTCGGTTTTGTAGAGATGAGTTAGGTCAAACCACATTTTTTAACATTTAGTATGGAGTTAATAAAGATTCTCTTGAATAATTATTTATCTAGAAGAAAAAGACTCAGACGAAATAGCTAATGGACGGGATTGATTATGTTAATTCAGTTTAATGTAAAACAATATTTGATTGAGATATGATAGATGATAAATTTTTAGTTGATTGAAGATATCATAACTCTGAAAACAAATACATTAAATTTTATCTAATGAACTCTATATATATATAAAAAACATTTTTCTTCTTATATAACAATTCTCTTTTGAATAACAATTCATGTTACATAGAGTTCATCAATTCATACAATTCATGTTATTCAAAAGAGAATTGTTATATAAGAAGAAAAATATTATATATATATATATATATATATATATATATATATATATAATGTGACTTTATTGGTGATCATCGTTGATAAAGTTATAATTTATGTACTTTTTACAAGTGCATGATTAAATATGATCAAGTAAACTTTAAAATCATTCAAATAAAGAATATAAGCTGGCTTTGTTTGCATTGTCAACTTCAATCTAAAATCACCAAAAGTGATGATTATCTTACAATTTTTTTCTTTCCTTTCCTTGTATATGTGTGTGTCAATGTCAACCATATTTAAGATCATCAAAATCTTTCTTAAATATTTCCGTCCAATTAAAGCGTAAGAGTTGTCGTCCATATTTAAATCATTTGAAATAAAGTAAATAGTCCTATCACTTTTGTAAAATATTTAATTTTTATTTTTAAAGTTTATATTTTATTAATTTTTTCATAATATTTTCAAGTATATTTAGTTTTACTTAAGAACTTGGAATTATTTTAGCTCATCCATAGAACCAATCATGTTATTTTAAAATCAAAAAAGTGCTCTTGCATATTTTTTGAACTCAAAATTGTGATGTTTCTATTTTTTTAAAATGAATAGTGAAATATGCATTAATTATATTAAGAGCTAAATATACGTTATTCCGGAGATTCGGTTCATACCTGTAATATTTTATTTTGACTCTTCTTTTGTAATGTTAACATTTCACGTGGGGTTAGCTTGATGTGCATAAAATATATCCTTCTGTACAGTGCATAAGTCTCGTACGACTAATATTTAAATTGTTCCGAGTAACATTTTAGTTAGAAATGAATAATAATATCATAATCCATGAATAATATATGCATTATTTGTACACATTTATTAATTATGAGTAATTATTAATTGTGAGTAATGAGTACACTATTCTGCGTAATATTTACATCATTCTGAGTAATATCGAATTTTAACTATTTTGAGTAATATATTCGTTGTTTTGGGTAATATTTATACTATTTTGAATAATATGTATATTATTTTGAGTAAGATATATATATATATATATATATATATATATATATATATATATATATATATATATATATATATATATATATATATATATATATATAATGATATGTGATAATTTTTAATTTCAACATTAGAATATTAAATTTTAAAAAAATCAAAGAAATTATCACATATCATTTAATATATGCATTATTAAATCAAAAAAATTTCAACATGAATAATATATGCATTATTTGTATATATATATATATATATATATATATATATATATATATATATATATATATATATATATATATATATATATTAAAAGATCAAATTTGGCTAACATTGCATGGATAACGTATATTTAATGCTTATTTTAAAATTCGATTAAAAATTGGAGATAATATTATAAAAGAAAAAGATTTTTAATAGGTGGTTGACTTGATTGATTAATCAACAACGCACACAATTAGTGCTATATTGATAATTGTCATTAACGCGGGGTGATCACTTCTTGTATGATGTGTTAAATTATATCTACCAAAGTGCATGGTTAATTAAATTAAAAGAAATGAAATTTAGACATAAAAAATTTGATGCATCAGAAGATAGCATTGCTATATAGAATTGGTCTCACGCTCCCATAAAAGAATAGTTAGGCAGTCAACAACTAAAGTAATTTTTTATTTATTGAATCTCTATGACACAAATGAAATATGTAATAATGTAAATATTATATCATTTTTGGAAAACAAATATATTGTTTGGTTTGAGTACAATGTCAAATAAACAAAGATTATTGCATTGTCATCTAGATGTAGTGAAAAATAATATATTTTCTTATGAAAATAGAAAAATTGGGATACTATAATTACGAGGAAGATCAATTTTACGTGCAACCAATATATCTAGTGAAGGACGAAAATGTAAGAATTAGATAATTCAAAATTTAATATTTGGTACATCGATAAAGTTATATTGAGAAAGTAGGTAAAAAAAATTTATTGACAATCATTGAAAGAAGTATACTGTGTGAATGTAAAAGGGTGGAAGATTAAGTCATAATTATGAAATTTAGAGTGAAACAAAACATATTTAATATTATTAATTAGTGTTTCAACATCTCAAGTTAAGTTATCATAACACCTTAAAGTAAAAATTTTAAAAGGTGGGTGATGATTTGGTAGAGGGGACTGTTGAGATCCATCAAAATGTGGTTAGTTTCTTCTTTCATAATTTTAAGGAACCTCTTGCTGATCAATCCTTGTTGGATAAAGTTAGTTTATGAAACCTTTTCGCAGAGGATGATTTTTCTCTTACTATTCCTTTTTTCTCTTTGAGTTAGATTGGGCAGTGACACATTCAAGGCCGTCTCAATTTTTCCAGAGGCCCTGTGTAGATTAGTCGTATTTTAATCATGGAAAAATAAATTGAGGCCTTATCTTACTATAGTTTAACCAACATAAACATTTTATGAGGCCTTATTTAGCCACATGTTAAGTGCGAAAAATTTGAGGCCCTGTGCGGTAGCCCGCCTTGCACGCCCTCAAAGACGGCCCTGGACACATTATGATGGTAACAAGAGTCATAGCCTAATGGTTTTAAACTTATTTTTTGTGAAAAAATTTGGCATCTTCTTTAGAAGGACTTGGGTGTTATGTTTGATCAATTTCATAGTTTTGCATCTTTAAACCGCAATTTTTTGTCCTAATTTGTCACATTGGTCCATAAGGTCATGTCTCCTTCTAAGTTGAGTGATTTCTTGCCACTTTCTTTGATGGGGTCTCTTTATAATAGTGTTGTCAAAGTGTTGTTAACTAGGTTGTCACAAGTGATTGATAACCTCATATCCCATAATCAATCAACTTTTGTTAAGGGGATATTGTAATTGGATCGGCCGGTAGTTGTAAATGAGCTAGTGGATTTGGAAATAAAAACCATAAAAGTTTGTCTCATTTTTAAGGTGAATTTTGAAAAAAGTGTACGATACATTTGTTTGATGCCTTCTGAATTATATGCTTGTTAGGTTTGATTTTAATGGTAAGTGGAGATCATGGATGCATGTCCATGTCTTTTTTGGTAATTTTGCAGTTTTGGTCAATGGTTATCTGACCCAAGAAATAAATATCCATATGGGGTTGAAGTAAGGTGACACTCTGACTCCTTTTCTTTTTATACTTAGGGATGAAGGGCTGAGTCGTTTGTTTACCAAGGTTGTGGACCTCGGTCTCTTTTTCCGGTGTAGAGTTGGCTCTTGAGATCTACGATTATCCTATCTCCGATATGCAAATAATACTATTGTCTTGACAGATGCGTCAATTGATAATCTTGGGTCGATTAAGGCTATTCTTTGGGGGTTTTGAGTTGACTTCGGGAGTTTCGTGTTAAATTTATGAAGAGTAATATGATAGAAGATAATATGGATTCTTTGATTTTGAACTTAGAAGGTGACTTTATCCACTATAACTAAGAGAAACTTCCTTTTAAGTATCTAGGGATGTTGTTAAAGGCTAACATTCGGCTTTAATCCATGTGGGAACCTCTAGTTAACTTTTGTAGACAGTTGAACTCGTGGAGATATTAGTATGTTAGTTAGGGGTGTCCTTCTCAACTCGGTTCTGAATACAATTTCTATTTTCTTCTTGTATTTGTTAAAGATGGCTTTTAATATTTGAAAAAAAATTTTAAGATTCAAATAAGATTTCTTTAAGGGTCAAAGGTGTTTTTAAGATCTCTTGAGTTAAGTGGTCTGATGTTTATAAACTTAAATGTCGAGGTGGTCTGGGAGTCTATGATTTCCGTTTGGTCAATTTGGCTTTTCTAACTAAGTAGAGGTGATAACTTACTTCGAGAAACAACAATTTAATCTCAACTTTTCCTTTTTAAATCCGATGATTCTTATTTATTCTCACATTCTCATATATATATATATATATATATATATATATATATATATATATATATATATATATATATATATATATATATATATATATATATATATATATATATATATATATATATATATATATATATATATATATATATATATATATATATATATATATATAAGGGCATATCATATGAGAATGACTTTTTTATATGAGAATGTGAAAATGAATCTGAACCATTGGATTTTAAAATAAATGGTGGAGATTATAAGTGAATCTTTTTTTCTCTCTCCTCCATTATTAAAATAAATGAAGTAGAAGAGAGAAAAAAAATATTCAATCATAATCTCCACCATTTATTTTAAAATTCAATGGTTCAGATTCATTCTCACATTCTCATATAAATATGGCATTCTCATATGATATGCCCTATATATGAGGGCATATCATACGAGAATGACTTTTTTTATATGAAAATGTGGGAATGAATCTGAACCATTGAATTTTTAAATAAATGGTGGAGATTATAAGTGAATCTTTTTTTTTTCTCTCCTCCATTATTAAAATAAATGAAGTAGGAGAGAGAAAAAAAATTCAATCATAATCTCCACCATTTATTTTAAAATTTAATGGTTCAGATTCATTCTCACATTCTCATATAAATATGGCATCCTCATATGATATGCCATATATATATATATATATATATATATATATATATATATATATATATATATATATATATATATATATATATATATATATATATATATATATATATATATATATATATATATATATATATATATATATATATATATATATATGGGGACGACTCAAGTGAGAACACTTGGTTATTATGAGAAATGAGAACAATGAATCACGACTATTAAATTTTAATTTTGTTGATTTTAATGGACTAGATTGATTTTAATTGATTTTTATTTTAAATCAATATAGAAAGAGAAACCAATCCAATCCATTAAAATCAAGAAAATTAAAATTTAATGGTCGTGATTCATTGTTCTCATTTCTCATAATAACCAAGTGTTCTCACTTGAGTCGTCCCCTATATATATATATATATATATATATATATATATATATATATATATATATATATATATATATATATATATATATATATATATATATATATATATATATATATATATATATATATATATATATATATATATATATATATATATATATATATATATATATATATATATATGACTGCTCAAATATACTAGATGATTAACAAATCACTCATAAACAACGCCATGTTTGTTATTATCCCAAACAAAAAACAACTTATTTAACTGCACTTTAATACACTCATTGATAATTAGTGCTCTACGATAAGAGGTTCTTACAAACTAAAATAATATATAAACATATTGCACACATCATCAACAACTAATTGTGCTTATATAAAAATAAAATTAAATAGCAACCTATTCATATTGTCTCCCACTCGAGATTCATAGTAATGAGCCAAATTAAGAGATTGAAACTTTCTACCAAATTGGAAAATGCCAAATTATGCTTTTATATTTCAATTCATCCATGTAACCACTTTTTGGATGTATGCAGATTTAGAGGCTTTGTTCTAATAATAAAATTATGAGGGCAAGAAACATGTGTCACACTCTAATTTCAAAGTCTACCACTTCAATTACGTAAATAATGTCTCTTAATTAAAAATTAATCGCAGCTAAGTATGACTATAAGTACTTTAAACCAATGACTAACTATTGTGTTTGTAATGCAAGAGTGAAGGTGAAAGTGGGTGAATGAATGAGTTGATTATTTCCAACAAAATCTTGTTTGCTTCACTTATCATCAACATCAATATCTTTTGATGTGAAATTAAAAATGTATAACTAAATTATTTAGATACTCAATTGTTGGGAAATTCTGGAGAGTCAGGAACAACAATGAAAATAATGGTACAGTATTATAAGCAGGAGACGTCACATCTCAACTCAGAACCTTAAGATATTAGGTAAATGAGTAATTTTTTTTTTAAAAAATTCAACATTTGATTCATTCACAGGCAATGTGAGACTTTAACCACTCACACTTATACCTAACATTTAATATTTTAAGGAAGTGATTTAAATAAAAATAGAAAATAATTGAAATACATTGACAGTATAAAATCATTTTACACGGTCATTCAATTATAATTAATTATTTTAACACATAAATATGAAATTAAAAATAAAATAAAGAAATTATAATTAGACTATTTTAATAATTACTTCTTTCGCGTTACTCTCTTTTCATGTATCAAAATGATTAATTCTAATTAAATGACCGTGTAAAATAATTTTATAATTAATCTCATAAAAATTACTATTTTAAATATAATGGTCTCTCTCTCAAAGCTATTCGACAACTCGCCGAACTTGATCATTAAACTCGCCATCATCGAACCGTCGACCGAAAGGCATCAGTCGTGCCATCCACATAACACCAACCTTCCACGCGCGTTGTGCGATTCGCCGCTGTGAACACTTCTACGTGGGTTGCCAATGATTGTGGCCTTGAGCCGCGTGCGCTCAAGCGCCTCAACGCCTTGTGTCGCGCATGCACTTCGCTACTGCTGACCATGCACGACATCGCAACGCCGTCGATTAGGCGCGGCTTTTCCCCCGCCACCGATTGTGACGCGGAATCGCGCCACCGTTGGTTAGGAGCGGCTTTCCACCGATTCCTACATGGCCTCCTACTGCCGTCGCGGTGCTGACGCGCGACATGCCCCTAACTCAATTTGATTTCCGATTTTTTTGGGAAAATGCCATTTGGTATTTTCTGCCTTTTTTACCAAATCCTATGATCTACCAATCCTTTTTCCCACTGGAATCCAACCTCCCAAAAACACAGATAAACAACCACAATTCATCAATCAAAACCCAAGGCATAAACAAACCTAGTTTACAAATTATACAATTTCATATCACATTATTATCAAAAGGAAAATATTTCATTGTTCGCCTTAAAGGTTTTGCACAAACCTTTTTGACCACAAACATCAAATACGTATAAAGGAAGGAAGAAGGCAAGAGGGTAAAGACCGTTCACTCTCCCTCTATTTAGCCACTCAGATATGAATCATTCCCCTACCTCAAAATTGCATATCTAAGAAGCTTTTGGCCTTTGGGATACTCTCTTCGTTCCTTTATACGATCTCTCAGAGTCGTTTGCCTCTTTTTTCAAAATCTCACGATCTAACTAAAGTTCCCCTCAACTTAAATATTTATTTAACCTAATTATTCCAATTCTCCTTTCACCCCTCACCTCTCCTTACACCCATATTCTTTTTGTTTTCCAAAACACTAATTTCTATTATTTAATCAACTAAATTAAATATTACTCTAATTCAATTATTTCATTAAATCTCACCAGACCCTCAAATCTTACTCAATTCACCCATTGCTCCCTAATTTTGATAAAAATTATATTTTTTCTCAAGTCTAAAATATCTCTAATTTTATAATATTTCTAATATTAATTTAATTAAATAATTAAAAATAATTATAATTAAATCTCTGTCCTCTAGAAATTATATAATAAATTGTGTATATCAATAAAATACAATAAATATAAATTCAATTAAAAAGAAATAACTAAAATTCGGGTGTTACACTTAACAGAAAAATGTGGTTGTAAGCAACTTGTAGAGTAAGATGTCATGAATATGTTGTGGGACATCTTGGCGCTCGTACTGCTAAAATTCACTTCAACATTTAGTTAGAAAACTTGTTTTAATTCTATTAATATGAAAAGTTTACCTTTGGAATAAGTCTGTTCATCCAAATCAATTTGGAAATTTCTTTTATTAAAATATAAACCATTAAGGTTGACGAAGATTTTATTGGATATGGTTTAATTAAAAAAAATTGGATTTGGAGATTGATTGGATTGTATTTGCATTAAAGAACAAATTTATTTGAATATGATTTGAATGAAGATTTGATTCAGATTTTTCATATCCAAGATTGTTTTGAAATCGATATGTAAAGATATTGATTAAAGAATTATATTCCATGAAGAAGATCATATTGAATTTGCTTTTAATTACAAGATTTGGATTTACATGATTTAAAGTGTGGTTCAGTTTTTGTAAGACATTTATTTTGAATCCTTTACTTAAGAAGTTGAAATTGTGATTTATATCAAATAAAGGTTTTATTTGATTTTTTTAAAATTAGAATTATGTTATATGGACAGATGTCGAGTCAAATGTTCCACGATCTTTGAGACATCTGTTTCGGTCTGTTACTTGATGAATAAGATAAATTTAAGTATATCTTGTCCTTATGATTTTGTTCTTGTTATGTTAAATTGATATAAGTGGGATAACTTGAGTTTGGATTTGAAAAGGTTCATATTTTATCAAGATCGCATGTGAGTTATTTAATTGTTCACGATTTGTATCAAAATTAAGGATCTCGATCTTCCAAATAAAGAATTGATTGATTATATGACTTTTTGGAGGATGTGATCTGAATCAAATATAACAAAAATAATCAAGAGATTTATATTTATTCAAAGAGATCAATAAATATTGGAAGTCATCATTATTGAAGATTGATCTCAAGTTCCTTTAGAAGATTTGCCATAGTCAATATGAAGATTCTACAAGGATTTGGAGTTGAACTTTATGCTGCTATATAAGGAGGCAATCTTCTTTGTAAAGACTCAGAATACGAGAGAAAAATCTATTATATAAGAGAGTTTTAGTTGAGTCTTGTCTTTTAGTTTTTGGTGTAATACTTTGTTCCTAGATAATAATTCTATAATCTTGAGAATACGGTATTTATGTTTATTTCGTTGTTTAATCTTTTTTATCATATTGTAAATGTCCAAAAATGAAAGAGTGTTTGAGTGAAAATGAGAGGGGTCTCTTATTCAAGGGGAGCCTAAACTAATCTTCACGGGTAGTATTAGGAAAGTGGCCTTGAATTGAGAGAGTTCACAGTAAGCTCATTTTCCCTTCTGACTATTGGGAGTTGAGTCATTCTATAAGGAGTCCTAAATAGAAAGACACGGGTAGTATTATGAAGAGAGACGTTGCACAAAGTTTGTTCATCTAAGATTATTTGTACTAATACTATTGAGAGTGGGTTTCCTTTCTTGGGTTGGAAGTCCCCTAGACCTAGGTGATGTTGTACTAAACTGGGTTACCAATTATTTATGTTCTTTATTTCTTTTAATTTATCATCTAGTTTCTATGACACTTTTATAAGTAAGTTGTACATATTGTCCCATATATTATGTTTGACATTTGTCCGTCTGAAGAATAGAATTTAAGTTGGGATCTTCGAAGAGAAGTTTGAGCAAAGAGATAATTGCTTTGCACTGAAGCTGCAGATTTGGATATTTTTTCAACTTCTTGTTTCTTATTTGTAAGCTAATTCACTTTGTGATTTTTCTATTGATAGCACTACTTTGTGAATCATTTTGAAACTCTCTTGTACCCTTATTTGATTATGGTGGATTTATTTCTTTGATCTAAAAAATCAATGATTTTTTACTTTCACATAGAGGATTATCCACGTTAGAGTATAAATGTTCTATTGTAGCGCAATAAGTATATATTTGTTGTTTGAATGCCAATCCACCATCTTGATTTTTCTAATTTTTTGTTTGTGGATTTCATTTGGTGTTCTAGGTGTTTCTCTTTGTTCGGGTTACGTACTTCCAATGCTCGATTTTAATTCATTCATTTTACTTATAAAAAATATTATTTTAACTTTATTGTTTGGTGTTTAATCCTTTATATTGTCTTCCAAGTGGTTGAGATCATTTTTGTAATGGATTTGAATACCCTTTATAAAAAATTATGTAAATTTTGTGTGAAAATATCTCTTTTATTAATATGAAATAAGGAAATTAGTAAGTGATTGTGAGATGATGTGAGTAATATATTTGCCACTTGTAAGATAAGAAAGCATTCTATTTTAGTACCATGTTTTATTTTTGTGTTGATTTGTAAAGACAATTGTTGCCTAAAGCTAAGGCATGTTTGAACAAGTATATCGGTAAATTTGAGAACAAGAATGCTATAACAACCTCATAATTCGGAACAACCTTTTTAAGGCATTGATTTCTTGATAATGTCTTGAGTTATTATTTCTTAATTTGTCTTCTCTTTTCTCTCCTACATTTATTCCATAACAACATTAGAGTATAAGCTAGAAGAAAATATGGCAAGTCCACAACAAAATTCCGACGAAACGTTTCCATCTGCCGATCTTGCGGGAGAATTGAATCCTGGAAAAAATAGAGAGGTTCAAGTTGATCCTATATCCTCCGAGGTTGCGGCCACCAAGGAAATGAAGGTACTTAAATATTTCCATTGTTTTTTTCTACGTAACACTGATATTTTAGATTTAATGTGTGTCTAGACAATCGATACAACGCATGTAACTATATATAATTACTTCACTTTTTTATAATTGAAGGAGGAAGATGCATTGAGAGAGATGCAAAAGGAGAGTGAAAAGAAAGCATGCTTGGATAAATTAAAATCAGCAATTATAATTTCAGGCATAGTTGTGGCTGTGGTGGGAGCAGCATTTGCAATAACTAAGAAATTAAAAGAGAAGTGATTCTACATTCAAAAGAGGATTCAGAGTATTAGAAGATTTATAGATATATTCTTTATATTTGTTTTCATATCATGTTTTTTGTTTTTGTTTTTGTATGAATTGAATTATTTTTGAGATGGATATATATACACTTTTCATTGCCACTATGGCACCTTTATTTTGTTATTATTATTGAAGTTTTGATTGTTCCTAACATTCCAAAAAGATCATGTGATTAGGTATCAAATTAACATCAAACCATTTGTACACAAATTAAGATCATATGCTTTAAAGGAGTCGAGTTCTTTCACACGAGTTGGAACACAAGTTTTTGAAGACATTTGCATGCCATTTAAATTAAATGTAAAATAAAAAACCACATTTTCTTACATTAATAAAATCAGACACTTATTATTCAAAATCATAAGTTGTTGTTCCAATCTGAAATTAAAAGTAATTACATATCGAATGCAACAAAATTATGGTGCGGCATAGTGAAATTGCAGTACAATGAAGCGAAGGTGAACATGCAAGTTTAGCACTCTAATGCTCAAGCCGGTGAATGAGTGTGAAAGTAGTTTGGGAGTGTGAAAGTAGTTTGGGAGTGTGAATTAGAGAATCCTTGAAATGGAATGTGTTTAATATGAGCGGTTAAAATAGTTTTCGTGAGATCCGATGCCTCGTAGAGGTTGTCGTCTGACTAGATCTGACGATGGAAAATGTATTAGAGGTTGTAATCATGTGTAACCGATTGGGTGAGGTCTCATTTGTTCTACACTTATTTTCATGTGATGCTTGTTATTGTATACTAGTCATTGTGGATCTTGCGAGTGGCCCAAATAGTTTTTCCCCAAACCTTTGTTTCTACTCGTAGAACAAGGGCTTATCATGCGTGTCTTTAGTGGAAATGTTTTGATGGGACATTAATTGTAACACCCCAAATCTACCCCGCAAATATAACCGGAAATCAGAGTGCATTTAAAAATATTCAGCAAAGATGGGATGTCACAATTCGACTTAAACAAACAAACATACTCATATTGTAATCAACAAAGATACATAGCATTCAGAAACAAAACTTTATCCAATAACTTCCAATTTCAACTCATAGACATCTTTCAATTCAACTCAACACAAATATCGTCATAGAATACAACAATCAAGTAATAACTACTAATCCCCCCGAGTGCTACGTATCAGAGCAATGGACACCAACTCGACTTGCCATAAAGCAACATAAAGACTTCACATGAATAACCTCAAACATTCATGACTAATCTTGAGTACCTGCCCATTTCCCATGGTAGGGGAAATATCAGCAAAGGGGTGAGATATCTTACAATATAAAGGAATGCATGATAAATAATATAGGAGATATAGATCATACATAATTTCACCACTTCACATCACATAACATCTCACAACATATTTTCATCGCAAAACAACTTATCAATATAATACAACTTTCGAAAACGGAAACGATGTCATTAATCGCATATTCAAATATACAAGTATGATATCAAATACATCACAACAAACATATCATTATCACGTCACAACAAACACCTCGTCATCTCAACAGTCCAAACACAATTCAAATGCAATTCAAATGCGACTCGAATGTGACTCAAACTTATGCATATGCATGTGGTACCATTGGAGTAAAACTCCCGTCTCAAACAGTTTTCCATTGGGCCGTCTTAAACATTTGCCACAAGGGCCGTCTCAAACATTTGCCACAAGGGCCGTCTCAAACATTTGCCACAAGGGCCGTCTCAAACAATGCAATGGATGCGACTCAAATGATGCACATCCACAAACACAACTTAAACCACTTAATCAACTTAAACGACATAATCAACTTGAACGACATAATCAACTTAAACAACATAACCACATCAACTAAACAACATCAACTCAATGCCAAGGTTCTATGGCAATAACCGTATAATAGTAATTTACCACATCTCAATCACATCATCACATCATATCGGCATACAACATCTATTCAACTTCCTTCTTATCAACATAATACAAATTATCATTAGTGACCATAGGGTCTACGACAACAACAACAATTTCCACATACTAGCGACAACGACAACAAATTCATCATGTTAACAACAACCACAAATTCATCATATTATAACAAACATCAACAATTCATCATATTGCCAACAACATCAACACGTGCATCATATTCCTTAATTCAAGTAATCATCATAATACGTTATATTCAACTTCATATACATTGTTAATTCATCACATGGCATCATTGTCGACTCATACATATCAAATTCACACAATTAATCGCATATAGCATACAACATCTTTATCATTATGCATATCATCACATACATCATTATCTCAGCATAAGGAAGGTACATATCATCATCTCAATAACATTGTATCATCATAAGAAAACATACATCAAGTTATACTACAACATAGTTATGTCAATTCATCGCAAAGAGCATACTTCATATATTAACACAACATAGTTCACCACTTAATCCTAATAAACATAAAAGGAAACTATATCATATGGATCATTTTATTGCATCATGGTATAGTTCATTGCGTTAGCTTTCCAACGCTTCGAACGGCGCCTAAAACGGAGTTACGGATCAAAAGTTATGGTCTTTACAAACGCAAGCTCAGTTAGGTCGACTCAAAACTCCTCTAGGTCGACGCAAGCTCAGTTAGGTCGACTCAAAACTCCTCTAGGTCGACCTAACTGAAGGAAAAATAGATTTTTGGCTTTCTGTACTGTTCGGTCGACTCAGGTTCTGCATAGGTCGGCCTAAGATGCGTGAAAACTCATATTTCACCATTTTTCTTCCCTAATCCCCTCCTACAACACCCATTAACCCATACTCCATCCATACATCATTTGAAAGCAAATTTAGCACACATGTAAGGTTCCTAAACTTATTTCTAATCATGGGCTCACACACAAACATCAACAACATGATTAATGACACAATTTTATGGATTCTATCATAAACCTTAACAATTTCAAACTCACACATCCATGGAGAATAACATACAATCTATCCCACCATAAACATCATCATGCCAACCCTTAGAGAGTAAGAACCCCACCCTTACCTTAGCAAAAGCCTCATCTTCGATGGAGTCATCCCTCTCTTCATGCCATAACTTTCTTCTCTTCCTCTCTTCTTTCTCTTCTTTCTCTTCTTTATCTTCTTTCTCTTCTTTCTCTTCTTTTCCACAAAATGAGTTGTGAGGTTTAATCTCTAAAACCCTAACTCTTACTATCTTTTCTCACTAATGGGCTTAACCCATAACCCATTGTGTTATATTCTTTCCACTTAGGCCCAATTCATAACATCTCTTTAATCCCTCAATTAATCTGAATAATACACGTAATTGAATAATCACATAACATAACGAATATTATTCCCAATAATATTCCCCAACTACAATTGCTCCTTAACTTAATTAATACCAACTCGCAATTGTACTTCTCTGACTAATCCGACCACAACTTAACTGCTCAAAATAACATATTAATCCAAATTACGCCTTTAGAATAATACCGATAAACCTCGACTCCAACTAATTCCAATGAATAAATCCTCGATCAATTTAATTAAATAATTAATTAAATTCGGGGCGTTACAACTCTCCCCCACTTAGAATATTTTCGTCCTCGAAAATCCATCCGATATAACCGTCCTCAACTTCGCTTCCAAGTCTCCAATTCTCCATTGCGTTAGACAACACTTCGACTACCAAAATAACTCAACCTGACTTAAATCCAGCGTCAATTATTCGACATCTCTACGACATACTCGTCAACAACTTACCGACCACTTCAGGAACCTACCGACTTACCAACACTTAAGGTAGCAACAACCATAACACGCTTAAATGTGGAGATACAATCTTACTTCATTAACTTAGCAACATAGTCATCACTGCTCAACAATACCTTGACATATGATCCTTAAGGTAGTAACAATCATAATCCTCATATACTTGGGTGTTCAACTCCACACTATCATCGTATTAACAACATTCTCAACACCAGAACACATATTTACTTCCTTTCTCATAATAATACATGCCAATCTTAAACAAACACCAACAACTCTCTCTCCTCCTTGTTGTGTCACTCCTAGAGTGATATCAACGTAGCCAGCATACTCAACTCAGTCATAGTACATAATATCACTTCTTACTTACAGAGTCCAACAACAATATAACGACAACAGAAACCAAATTACTATAGCATCAACTTAACAAGATTACTCGACGAATACACTCAACTCCACCATCAACTAACATCTCTTATATCATCCTTATAAACTCGGCAAGTATTCACGAGAAAATACCATATTCTGGCACGTCGTCCTTACCTCAACAGCCACCAACTCAAACATGTAGATCAAGACATACCATTCTTCTAGGCTTCTGATACTTGATTTTCCACCTCTAACAAACACACATGCATGACAACTGTGCCACATTACACATCCGTTGCGCAACTCTGATAATCCATCTTAAGTCACCGTCCACATTAAATCTTTCTATCAATTGTATGGTTCATAACTCTTAATCTAGTTTAGACTTCTTTAAACATCCATCATAAAATCGATGCTCACTCGACATTCTCAATCCTTCACTTTGCGATGCTATCTCGCCTATAAACCAGCTTCTCTGACCTGTTCATTACTTCTCAACTATTCATGGATACTTTTGCGTTAATTCCCACCAACTAGAGAACAACTATCTTCACAACGTAACATTCATCCCTTTATGCACTATCAAGCTAGCAAGACACGTCTATACCATTCAATCACGATTTCGTCTACTATCAACAAGAGATTAAGGGTGATCAAGTCCTCAATTTGTCAATAGATAGCCGACAACCATAATGGAGTATAAACCATCATTACCAACATTAATAATGTTCTTTTCCAACTTGTACTCATATGACCAGAAGTAATATGATTCCGTAATTCACTAATCTTCCAAAATCATCTGAACAAAACTAACACCGACGTCTTGCAGCTACTTCCTTAAGCACCTCTGACGATACATCAGAACAAAATTCATGTACACCATTATCCACACTTCTTATTATTGAAATCGTACTCATCTCTTTGCATTACCAATTCTTACTCGCGCTTCAAAAAGTTTCGACAACTTCAACGGCTTCTACTACTGCCTCAATCACTTGCATCAATCTTACAACAATACTTCTTTTAATCACTGATCCCACATCGACATCTTACGCAAGTTTGCTCAACCAATAACTTCACAGTCCATCAGCAACACTGGAACATCGCACTTTCTAAATTCCATCTTCTAGAATTTATTCTCATTACTTACAGTTACCTTTAGACATATCAGGAACTTGCACCATGCTCGCATACCAACAACCGCTACATAGCTCCTCATCCTTCGAGAAGTGAACATAAAAAATTCCTGCTCATCCTCTTCCTCGAGATGCTCCACTTAATTAGCAACAAAAATCTTAAATCCAAGTCATCTTCGATTTAGGAAACAACAAACTCCAACAACACTTGCACTGTCGCCCTCAGTAGCATACTACATCCTACAACTGAAACATAACCGAGAAGCATAGCTTCTCCCCCACTTAGCTTCAAACCAACTCCTGCAGACAAACGATCAGAAGAACAACAAGTACCGACAGTGTTTCACACACTCGTCGTGTACACGGGAATAAACATCATTAAACAACATTGGCCGGACGGACCGACCTGCTCTGATACCACTATTGTAACACCCCAAATCTACCCCGCAAATATAATCGGAAATTAGAGTGCATTTAAAAATATTCATCAAAGATGGGATGTCACAATTCGACTTAAACAAACAAACACACTCATATTGTAATTAACAAAGATATATAGCATTCGGAAACAAAACTTTATCCAATAACTTCCAATTTCAACTCATATACATCTTTCAATTCAACTCAACACAAATATCGTCATAGAATACAACAATCAAGTAATAACTACTAATCCCCCTGAGTGCTACGTATCAGAGCAATGGACACCAACTCGACTTGCCATAAAGCAACATAAAGACTTCACATCAATAACCTCGAACATCCATGACTAATCTTGAGTACCTGCCCATTTCCCATGGTAGGGGAAATATCAGAAAAGGGGTGAGATATTTTACAATATAAAGGAATGCATGATAAATAATATAGGAGATATAGATCATACATAATTTCACCACTTCACATCACATAACATCTCACAACATATTTTCATCGCAAAACAACTTATCAATATAATACAACTTTCGAAAACGGAAACGATGTCATTAATCGCATATTCAAATATACAAGTATGATATCAAATACATCACAACAAACATATCATTATCACGTCACAACAAACACCTCGTCATCTCAACAGTCCAAACACAATTCAAATGCAATTCAAATGCGACTCGAATGTGACTCAAACTTATGCATATGCATGTGGTACCATTGGAGTAAAACTCCCGTCTCAAACAGTTTTCCATTGGGCCGTCTTAAACATTTGCCACAAGGGCCGTCTCAAACATTTGCCACAAGGGCCGTCTCAAACATTTGCCACAAGGGCCGTCTCAAACAATGCAATGGATGCGACTCAAATGATGCACATCCACAAACACAACTTAAACCACTTAATCAACTTAAACGACATAATCAACTTGAACGACATAATCAACTTAAACAACATAACCACATCAACTAAACAACATCAACTCAATGCCAAGGTTCTATAGCAATAACCGTATAATAGTAATTTACCACATCTCAATCACATCATCACATCATATCGGCATACAACATCTATTCAACTTCCTTCTTATCAACATAATACAAATTATCATTAGTGACCATAGGGTCTACGACAACAACAACAATTTCCACATACTAGCGACAACGACAACAAATTCATCATGTTAACAACAACCACAAATTCATCATATTATAACAAACATCAACAATTCATCATATTGCCAACAACATCAACACGTGCATCATATTCCTTAATTCAAGTAATCATCATAATACGTTATATTCAACTTCATATACATTGTTAATTCATCACATGGCATCATTGTCGACTCATACATATCAAATTCGCACAATTAATCGCATATAGCATACAACATCTTTATCATTATGCATATCATCACATACATCATTATCTCAGCATAAGGAAGGTACATATCATCATCTCAATAACATTGTATCATCATAAGAAAACATACATCAAGTTATACTACAACATAGTTATGTCAATTCATCGCAAAGAGCATACTTCATATATTAACACAACATAGTTCACCACTTAATCCTAATAAACATAAAAGGAAACTATATCATATGGATCATTTTATTGCATCATGGTATAGTTCATTGCGTTAGCTTTCCAACGCTTCGAACGGCGCCTAAAACGGAGTTACGGATCAAAAGTTATGGTCTTTACAAACGCAAGCTCAGTTAGGTCGACTCAAAACTCCTCTAGGTCGACTCAAAACTCCTCTAGGCCGACCTAACTGAAGGAAAAATAGATTTTTGGCTTTCTGTACTGTTCGGTCGACTCAGGTTCTGCATAGGTCGACCTAAGATGCGTGAAAACTCAGATTTCACCATTTTTCTTCCCTAATCCCCTCCTACAACACCCATTAACCCATACTCCATCCATACATCATTTGAAAGCAAATTTAGCACACATGTAAGGTTCCTAAACTTATTTCTAATCATGGGCTCACACACAAACATCAACAACATGATTAATGACACAATTTCATGGATTCTATCATAAACCTTAACAATTTCAAACTCACACATCCATGGAGAATAACATACAATCTATCCCACCATAAACATCATCATGCCAACCCTTAGAGAGTAAGAACCCCACCCTTACCTTAGCAAAAGCCTCATCTTCAATGGAGTCATCCCTCTCTTCATGCCATAACTTTCTTCTCTTCCTCTCTTCTTTCTCTTCTTTCTCTTCTTTTTCTTCTTTCTCTTCTTTCTCTTCTTTTCCACAAAATGAGTTATGAGGTTTAATCTCTAAAACTCTAACTCTTACTATCTTTTCTCACTAATGGGCTTAACCCATAACCCATTGTGTTATATTCTTTCCACTTAGGCCCAATTCATAACATCTCTTTAATCCCTCAATTAATCCGAATAATACACGTAATTGAATAATCACATAACATAACGAATATTATTCCCAATAATATTCCCCAACTACAATTGCTCCTTAACTTAATTAATACCAACTTGCAATTGTACTTCTCTGACTAATCCGACCACAACTTAACTGCTCAAAATAACATATTAATCCAAATTACGCCTTTAGAATAATACCGATAAACCTCGACTCCAACTAATTCCAATGAATAAATCCTCGATCAATTTAATTAAATAATTAATTAAATTCGGGGCGTTACATTAATCACATTGGCAACAGGCCTTTAAATATCTTCCTTAAGATCAACAACATTTCACATAGGAGTCTTGACGCGTGGCCTTAAATCTAGAAGCAATGATATCATCGTAAAGTATGGTATTAGAGTGTTCTGAACAATATGAGGTAAGATCTCACCATTGACACGCCGCAAGTGTACAACAATATCGAGTAGTATAAGAAGTTGTCGAACATTAAAGACCAATTGAAGTTTTTAATTTAAACAGATTAAATTTTAAGGATAGGAAATTGTAATAAAAGAGTAAGACCTCGGGTACACGATTCTTGTCTCAGATAAATACTTTGTCCACTTTTGTCAGCTCGATTATCTATCTAAGAGCAATCTCACGCAACTATAAAAAATGAGACTTTCTCAACTAAGTCCATGACACCTTCGTCATCTCGTACTCAGTTGTCCATAATTCTGCTATCGGATACCGAAACATACCTTTTCAGCGTATAATCAATACCTAAATTACCTTTATTTTTGTCAAAGACATATGCTTTAAAAATTCGGAGTACTCAAATAATTCTTAGCTTAGTTTTTCATAATCAAATTATAGAGGTTTCAACTGAGATATGTCAAGAGACAATCTTTGTGACCCTTAGTCTTCAGGAGACTCCTCACTCATATTCAATAGTAAAGTAAATAGAATATAAATAGAGATTTCACTCATAATCAAAGGACAATAATAGCAATAATAATAAGCGAATAGAACATGGATTGCAAACAAAAAAAACTTGCTTAAAAAAGCTGCTCCAATGGAGTTTGGTGGTTACAACACTTGAATATGAAAAAAAAAAAAAAAACTTACAGAAGAAATAAAATAAGGTAATCTAAAATTCTATGGCCTAAGTCCATTCTCTCAAAGAGATTTTATGCTACTTACAAACTTTTAAAAATCAATATATACAAATTTTGCATAAAGATCAATTATGAGTCATTTCTTTTTGGTTTGTGTTAAGAGTCTCACGTGAAATAGTATATGGTCTAAACATGTATTTATAAGTAGATCAATGCTCACTCTACTATTCGATTTTGTAGGAATGAATTAGGCCAAATCACATTTCTTAACATGGTATCAAGAGCCTCATTTAAGATCCTGTGGACCATCTATTATGGTTTCCGTTATCGGATCACCCATCATTTATTTCCACGCTCCAGTTGTCTAATCCTGAGCGTGATGGAGGATGTTAAGAGTCTCATATCTGACAATATTGTATAAACATATACTCCATAACTTTCAACAAGGAATGACAACTTAGTTCTCAATTCGGGTGGTATTGGCATGTTTCTAGGAAACTCTTAAACTTTGTGTTTCGACACTTTTGTTATTGGTCGTGCTTTACCTATTGTTGAAGTAAGTTATGCAGTTGCCGGTGAAGGACATGTTAATCTTGTTGAAGCAAATGATCATGGGCTTGATTATTATATTCAACCAAAATATTATGTTCCTTATTTGTGTGGTTTGGGTTATTTTGATAAAGAGATTGGGATTAATAATGTTTAGCAGAAACATACAAGAGGACATAAATGATGATGTTACTAACCACACCATATCATATTTTCTTTGCCCCACCATACAATATTTATTTTTTAACTAACACGAATGAGATGTTTCAAAACAAACTATAGAACAAAGTGAAATGCATTTTTTTAATGATAATGTAGTTCATGTTGTTAGTGTGTACCACTTTCCTTATGTCATCCAATCTGAAGAATTACAAGACATGCAAGGATGAGAGTTTCTTGTTTTTGGTGGTCCTTAAATAGTTATGAATAAACAAAAATAGTGGTAAAAAGAAAAACTTCTTTTGATTTCATTTTGATAGCAAATAAAGTATTTTAAGGATTTTTTTAAAATTTTAAAATATCAGGTTTTATAGATAATCATTCATTTGTTCATCAGTCTTTTATTATAAAAAGTTAACATATAACTTTTATATCAATCAAGCAGTAGGATTTTTAAAATTATTTAAAGATTATTAATGTAATTTTGTTTAAAGAAGTGGGATTTTTAAAAGTATACTTAACCTAAAGGATACTTACCATAAAACTTTGAATAAATTTATTTTGTGTGTCTTAAAAGGGAGAAGGGGGAATAGCGGCTACTTGAAATTAATTATTAGATCTTAAATTATTTAAGGGTTAAATGGCTTTCACCCCTGCAATAATAGGGGGTTTGATTTTTTCCCCTATTAAAATTTTTTATTGTCAAGCTTAGAAAAATTGAAAATTAATTAGTTGAAAACCTGGGATTCAAACCAAGGTCACTGAGATGAGATTGCTGCAAGCTTACCACCAAACCATACATGTTTATTTGTTTATAGTTGCAAAGGAGTTCTATATATTAATACTCAATTCTTTTTCAATAATATATAAATTAAAACTGTAATAATATTTTAATAGCTGTATAAATGTATTATTTAATAATTATATAATTATAAATTATTTAAATGTATTTTAATTAACGTTTTTTTATAAAATATTTAAATGTATTTTAATTAACGTTTTTTTATAAAATATTTAAATGTATTTTAATTAACGTTTTTTTATAAAATATTTAAATGTATTTTAATTAATGTTTTTTTTAGAAAATATTTAAATGTATTTTAATTAACGTTTTTTTTTATAATTATATAAATGTATTTTTAAATATTTTATAATTGTATAATTATATAAATGTATTTTAAATATTTTAACGTTTTTTATATTATTACAGTTTTTTAATTTAAATAGACGTTTTTATTAATAATTTTATTTAGATAATGCAATGATTTAAAAGATTGAGCAATAATTATATATAGATAATACAATGATTAAAAAACCTGAGCAAATTCCTAACAAATATTTAAAAATTTAATTAAAATACTAAATAAAATTATTAAAAAAAAAGTTAATTAAAAAAATTATTAAAAAAAAACATATTAAATAAAATTATTAAAAAAACGTTTATATAAATTAAAAAAACTGAATAAAAATGTTTATGAAAAGTATTTAAAAAATGTTTATATAAATTATTAAATAATACATTTATATAATTATAAAAAAAAACGTTAAGTAAAAGAATTATCAAAAAAACATTTAAATAAAATAATTAAAAAACGTTTATATAAATTAAAAAAACTGAATAAAAATGTTTATGAAAATTATTAAAAAAATGTCTATACAAATTATAAATATTACATTTATATAATTATAAAAAAAACGTTAAGTAAAAAGATTATTAAAAAAAGATTTAAATAAAATTATTAAAAAAACATTTATATAAATTAAAAAAACTGAATAAAAATGTTTATGAAAATTATTAAAAAAATGTTTATATAAATTATAAATATTACATTTATATAATTATTAAATAAAATTAGTTTTTATACTTAACGTTTTTATTTTAATTAACTTTTCAAAATGTAAGCAACTTATAATATATGGAACTCCTTTGCAATTACTTTCAACAAAACATGCATGGTTTGGCGGTAAGCTTGCAACAATGTCACCTTAGTGATTTGGGTTCTTATGATTTCTCTGTCAAAGCCTCAAAATTGAAAATTGAAAAAGAAAATTAAATAAAACATATTTGGTCAAAAAGATAAAGGAAGAGCAAATGTGAATTAAAGGGGAAGATTTGTATAGAAAATAAGTTGATTTTGAATAACTCAAAAAGTAAGAAGGAAGCGAAAAAAAATATACAACCGCATTGTATAATCTTGTTACCAATCAATTACTACACAAAATTACAAGTTTCAATGAAGTATGCAACTTAGCCTTACTTTTGTCAACTCAGTTTGTATGTTTAACTCATTAAAAACTAATGCAAATCTAACTATATGTGTTTCAAACTCAATCTATATAAGAAACATGCTAGTTATTTACTTAGTTTGCAGGATATAAAGTGATACCTTTGAGTTTTTTTCCACAGCAATTCAATTTTCCCAAACCTATGAATAGTGGTACTATACAACTCTACATGTCTCCAATAAAGCACTGATATTGACACATGACTTGAAAATACAAATATTAAGTCACCACATTAGTATTTTATAACCAAAATAAGTATCAATTCATATTACATGCTAATATTTCATAGTACATGCTAATTCGGATAATAAAAATAAATATCAATTCATAGTACATGCTAATATTTCACAGTACATGCTAATCACTTATTTCGGGTGAGGGTGTGCTTAATTCTTTTAGAAGAGCTTTGCTTCTGATGCTCAATAAGAACACATGTTAGCTTAAATCAACTCAGGGAACAAAGTTCAAATCTCTTTGAAATCAGCTGTAAAATATTAATAATTGTCTCGCCATCATCCTCATCAAAGATATACCCCTTTGTATTGTTAAAGTCTGACATTCTCATCAAAAATTCTATCCTTCCGTTAAAGCCTCACCATTATCCTCCATCATCTTCAACATTTAAACTATAAGATGGCCTCACAACCATTTCAAACTTTGCAGGTCCTACCAGCATCTCACTTGCATTTCATTATATCAAAGCTACATTGCTTGAGCATTGAGAAGAGAGGAGATTTGAAATGGAAAAAATAGAAGCATTGGGGCCTATTTTGTATAACTATTTTCTCAAATCAATATAGTTAATCGTTTATTTTTTCCACCAGATATCCCGCATCTCATCTCATCTTGCACCAAAATATCAAAACACATTTGTAGTCCAAGAATCTGAGTCAAATTTAATTGATACCAGACAGCAAGAAACATCATAATGTCTCACAAAAAGTATAGAAGTATAAGACAAATAAAGGAACCAAACACTAAGAACATAATTTGTGATGAAACTTGTTTCCCAACCTCCCACTGTAGTGGCTTTCATGAAAGCATCTATATATGGATCAAGTTTGATTCCTGCCTGCTTTTTTATTGTGAATTCCACAAGTAGATCATGACTTATTCCAACTCCCGAGCATCGTCCCGAAAAGTTTAGTGACTCTTTTACTGTCATTTCACCTTGATGGCGATTTAGTTGACTGATATATGCACATGTTCTTTGAGGAAAAATTATGATGCAGCCACAAGAAAAAAACACTTAACAAAAAATCCCTAAAAGACATCAAAAGGTCCAGGTTGAATTTCAATATTAAGCTAAAATAGATTATGTTATCAAAAGGTAAGATACATGCAGAAAAAAACAACACTTAACAAATATATTTGGAAAAAATAAAGAACGGGATGAAAAATCTATTAACAGGGTGAAAAAGCACGGAAAAAACAAATACATTTGAAACACTTAAGAATAAAATAGAAATTGTTAACACTATTAAAAACTAAACAAATATGAACACCAATCTATTACAGAACAGTTGGGGGAAAACGAAATCACGGAGGAACCTAGATCTAAGCCATTGAGAAGCTCCAACGTGCAATTCGAAGGAACCTTGTCCTACACATCAATTTCAGCCTTGAATTCGGTAGCCTTCCTTCTCCTAGACCATTAATACAATAGCCACGAATCATATTACCAATAACCTTTCTATGCTTAATACAAGTTATTCAATTAAACCCATAACGATACACTTACCAAACAATACATTTGCCACTGCCACTTTATATGAACATTACATGGTACTGAGAGTGTGTGTTAGCACAAGAAATACTAAGGATACCAAGATGCAAAATTATACATTCTTTCACATAATGAGGCAGAACTTACACAACAATATAACAACACCAGTACTGAAAAATGATTTCTAATTAAACTAATCAACATAATCGTTTAAAATGGGCTAACTCGTTTTACCCATAATTTAGCATGTGTTGAAAAATTAAATTTTAAGTTAATCAAAAGATACATTTAGCTAAAATTAAATTGGAAGTTTATAAATTAACACACCAGATCAAGTCCCATGAGCGTCTCATTTTAAGCGATACATCCTGGCCACGCATCTCCGCATCCTTTTTATAAGAAACAAAAAGTCCACATCATCATCAAAATCATTGCAACCCATTTCAGCATGTGTTATAGGGGTATTTATTGAGAAAATCTGTATAATAAAATCAGCCATGTCCAGTGGATTTTACAGCTACAATAATATTTTTACTGTCATGTCTAAAATATAATAGTTAAACAATGGAAAACATGTACCTCTGATTTCGCATTTTAAATTGAAGAAGCAATTGCTTCAAATGCTGCATTTCCATCTACAATATTACAGGGTCTCAAATGCCGCATTTGCTTCTTGAATTAAGAAAAGATACAACAATTTAAAAGGCGAGTTTTATATCATTATTTACTAAAATTTATCAAGTGGTACAAGTTTAGCACAGAGGATCAATCTATATTTCATAACAATATTGGCACCACAATCAAAGCATTTACAACTTGCAGGTTTGAAAATATAAAAACTTGATGAAAATGAGCCATTAACATTACATATTTATGAACCCTAAAACCAAGTAACTCTAAAATCAAATTTTCAACTCCTTTGTATTCATGCAAGCCTGTAACAGTAAAGCCAAGTGTTTGTAGCTTCCATATTAACAATTCACCTCCTGAAAAGAGGAAAATTCTTATTAAGAGGAACTAAGAAAAAACCATTAAAACAAAAAACACATTAAAAAAGAAACTAAGACAAAACATTTCATTCAACAGTGAACCATCCATCTCTTTAATCTCTATTTTATGGTCTATCTCTTCAACCGTACACTTTCTTCATTTTCATTAAGCTTTTGGGAAACCCTAAATTTTTTCATCCCATATTGCAATACAAAGTGAGAGACGGGAAAGAATTAATCAAACTTAGTAATACCATGAAGAGAAATCGACAAGAAATAAATAGTGTATCCTTTAGATTTATCAACATCACTAACCCATATCACTTGCCTATGAAACCAAGAACAACACAAATAAACAACCACGAGAATGTGATTTACGAATCTGAAAGAATGAGTGAATATGCCAGATACTTACTTGTTTGTAATGGGTGATTCACGAGGAAGATTGGCGAGGGCTATGTCGATGTCGGGTTGGACGCGCATCAGTTCTTCACTATTTTCTCCCTCGATGGCTGGATCTTCGGTTTTCAATCGTAACCATAATTCTATTTCTTTTTCTCTTTTTTTCTTTCTTTGCTTGAATTTTGGTGACTCGACAACAGATTTAGGCTTTCAGGGAAAGAGAGAAGGAAGGGAAGACGAGAGTTTGACATAATGAGGAGGAAGAAGAGAGAGAAATGATTTTGAAATGAGAAAGAGAAAGGGGTAGATGAGAAAAGAGACAAGTCATTATCAGAATTTTTGAAATTTTTTGAAAAAGGAAAAATAGAGGAAAACTATTACAAATGGGGTTATAGTTGCCACTTGGCAAAAACCTTTGTTTTCATTGGACAATAAAAGATATATTTAGTCAATTACATAAAAGGACATGAATTAGTATGAATAAAATTTGAGTTAAAGGATAATATAGGGTATTTAGTGGTATGTTCTAATCTTAGATAGGTAGTTGATTTTTACTACACGTAATTATAAATAATATTCTTTAAAAATAATAATTATAAGAATATCATTTTAAGGACTATAATTTTAAAACCTGAAACAAATGCACATAATTTTATTTGGTTTTTTTCTTAATAATTACTAAGTTCTAAGAAAAATTATAAGCACATGTTCTCCCAATCATGTCCAATTAGGGATGTGTTCTCCAATATGTTCTTAACTATAAGAGAAATCAATGTGGAGAAAATTTGATCAAAACCCAAATAACTTATATGTCAAATACTTGTGAAGAAATCAATGTAGCAGTGAAGAAAGAAATGTGGGCTCACTGTCTCCATCTCTTTCCCGATAGTATCATCAGTACTCAATTTGTAAAATAATTGTATTTGTGACCGACATTGCATTGTAAAAATTACTATAATAAATATAAACTGATATTACGAATTTTACATTAATATTTAGGTTTTTTTTATAATAATAGCTTTTTTTTTTCTCTACTCCAATACTTATTTATTATCTCTACCCTAGTATTCTCACTGGAATACTTTGTTTCAAAATTTGAGGTGTCTCTCTTTTTAAATACTCATTTATTATTTCAAATACAATAAATATTCAACTAAAATAATTTATATTTTAAGTTTTATAAAATCGAATGCTCGTATTTTAAAAAATATTTCTATAAACTGTTTATTAATATGTACCTTTGAGGCAAATGTTAGCCTTTGTCAATTTATATTTATAGAATTTTGTGTTAAAGGTTGAGAGTATGTTTGGTTTAAATGAAAGGAATGGAAGGGAGAGAATGAGAGGTAAGGGAAGACTTTTTTTTTAAATTATATATATATATATATATATATATATATATATATATATATATATATATATATATATATATATATATATATATATATATATATATATATATATATATATATATATGTGTGTGTGTGTGTGTGTGTGTGTGTGTTTGGTTCAAACGAGAGGATGGGAGCGGAGGGATTTTGGTTAAAAATATGTTGGTTCACAAGGGGAAAGGAGGAATTTTATTAATAATTTTTATCCTTATAATTTTATGGCTAAATATCCTTTTTCGTCTCTTATCTTTAGCTCGGTGTCCAGTTTAGTCCCTTAATTTTTAAAAAGTCCAAATAAATCCCTTAACTTTTTAAAATTGAGCACTTTAATCCTTCTGTCAACATTCGTTAGTTACTTTGTGTATTTAATATCCACATGTGTTATTAGCATTGACGTGGCATATCTCCATCATCAAGGTCATATAATCCTAGCAAAATTCCAAAAAAATTCCCTCAGCCTAGAATCGAAGTACACATTGCTCCCATACATGAGAAAGTACAAAGGCCACTTAACCAACATTATAACTCATACTTTTCGTAATACGCATTGCTCCCATACATGAGAAAGTACAAAGGCCACTTAACCAACATTATAACTCATACTTTTCGTAATACGCATTGCTCCCATACATGAGAAAGTACAAAGGCCACTTAACCAACATTATAACTCATACTTTTCGTAATACGCATTGCTCCCATACATGAGAAAGTACAAAGGCCACTTAACCAACATTATAACTCATACTTTTCGTAATACGCATTGCTCCCATACATGAGAAAGTACAAAGGCCACTTAACCAACATTATAACTCATACTTTTCGTAATATGTGATTACTTGAATGATTTTTTGGATCTTGCAAATTGAGGTTTATTTGTTCAACCAGCCAATCAAATAGACATGTATATATAGACTTTGCCAAAGCATCTCTTGCATTACTAGCCTACGTAATAAAAAAATGTAACATTTAAGACAAGCCTAATGCATCAGTAGGGTGCACAAGTATGCTTAATATTTAAATTTTCAAAAACCAAATGGGATGGATATCTTAGAAGGATAACTGAATTAATTTATAAAGCATGAAAGCATCTAAAATTTCTATGCAGCGAAAATCATGTATCAAGTGTAATAATATATCATCAAACGTAAGCATGCTCGAGTTACTATATGATTCTTAAATTGTACCTTCATAAGGGCGGTAAATCAATGATTATAAATCAATAATCATATGAACAAATATTGATGCAGATCAGCTTTCGAACTATCATATCAAAGAAATTGAGAAGAAAATAAATATTTTACTCACTTAAACTCTATTTTTCAGGCCAATGCCATAGCCAAGTAGAATTATGAGAATGGCCAGACAGAAAATAATAACGTCGGTTCAGCTAGTTGACCAAGACGCATATGAAGAGATGGACAAAGGATGCATTCTCGGATAAAAATACTGAATCCAGTTTATCATCCATAATTCATGTTTTACAGAAAGATACCAAACTTATAATTCAATAACATACCCAGTTTTTGCTGGTGTTATTGTTGGACCAGAGGAAATTGAAAGTGACGTGAATGGTGTTAATGGAGATTCGATTGGACCAAACTTATAATTCAATAGCAGATCTGGTTGTTTCATTCCATAATTATGCAAAATTTCACTCTTAATTATAAGTCAGACAAAAAAAACCACACAGGAAATGGTAATGATTGAGAGAAATAGAATGAATTAGGGAAAATTAGGGTTTTGGAATTTGAACGATTAGGTGAACGTGAAGAAAAAAATTAGAAGAGAAAAAGAAAGGTATTACTCTTAACAAACAAATCTCATATCTCTTGCAAGGTATTTGGGTTTCAATTTCTGGGTTCTTAGTTTCGATTTACGGATTTCTTCAGCAATGGTGTTGGAAAATGTGTGGCTGCATTGAGGATAAAATGCATTTGTTGCATTAGAAAACATATGGTTTGTTAGTATATATCTTATTCGTAAAACAAACAAACAAATATGATGTACCCAAGTGGTAAAGTACCTATTCAAGTAACTATGGGGACCATGGTTCGATTCTTTTCAATGACATAATTTTTTTGGAATTTTCGGGACCCTTTGATGAACTTATGCCACACGTGCACACGTCAGATGCCACATAGTAAAAAATTAACGTCGTTTGTGAAAATCAGATGGAAAGGACCTAAATGACACCCTTTGAAGACATAAGGGACCACGTTTGTGAAAATCAGATGGAAAGGACCTAAATGACACCCTTTGAAGACATAAGAGACTATATTGGTCTTTTTAAAAGTCAAGGGACTAAACTGGACCCCGAGCTAAAGATAAAGGACGAAAAAGGATATTTAGCCTAATTTTATATATGTGATATGATATTCAAAGGTGAAAATTTCATAAATATTTTTTTGGAAATAATATTTATAATATTTAGTGATTAAAAAATTATAACTTATCACATAACGTTAAAAAAATGAGTACACTTGATACATATTATAATTCTCGACGCAAAATAAATTATGTGTTGATAACAACTTTTGAATACATAAAATAAATTATTATTATTATTATTATTATTAAATATTTATATATATTACTATATAATAGATTTAAAATTTTAATATAAAAAACGATTTAATAGAATACATAACAAAATTAGAAAAACAATTAACATAACTTAAGATAAAAATAAAAGTTATAATAAAAAAAACTTACACTACAAAAAATGTTCTCTGCAGCGACGTGGATTACACGTCGCAACATGCAAAATCACGTGGCAAACAAAAAGTAGCGACGTGAGCATTTATGTCGCAGGAGCACGCGTGGCAACATTGTAGCGACGTGGAGACCACGTCAGAAAGTAGCGACGTGACTCCCACGTCGCAACAGGATTACATAGAAAACATCCCACTGCACACACAGCAGGTGTGGCAGGTGTGGGGAAGTGTGTTTGTTGACCAATGTAGCGACGTGTTTCCCACATCGCTACATTAAATGCTTTTTTTTTAAAAAAAATTTATTCACGCTAGATTTGTTTTATTTTATATATTTTATATAATTAATTAATATATAATAAAATATAATATATAATAAAATATATATAATAAAATTTATATAATAAAATCTATAAAATAAAATTTATATAATAAAATCTATAAAAACTAATTTATATAATAAATTTATATAAAATAAATTAATATAATAAACATTATATAATAAATTCAATTAAATAAAATTTAAAATTCAAAACTAATATTTTAATGAATTAAAATGTAGAATATTTTACATTAAAAAAAATTTAAAACAAATAAAATACAAAATGTTTTTAAGAGGCATCATCCGGAAAATAGTTATCCGGATTAAAATCATCAGCCACCCCGTCATCCTCCGGCTCTTGAGGAGGAGCATTACTGTAATTTCCTCCTCCTTGCATAAACCGTCTCATCTGCTCCTCCATCTCAGCTTGCTTCTTCATAATTCCCTCCATCTGTCGCGCATGCTGCTCCTCCATATCAGACTGCTTCTTCCGCATCATCTCGATCTGGGCCTCACTTTCGCGTCTCGCCAATTGCCTTACTAATTCAGTTTGTTCCTGTGTCAGATTTGGTTGACGCGATCCACCCTCTCCATCCTGAACTCTTTGGAACAGATTACGGTCACCAGATCTATAGCTGGACGCTAAATTTCCAGCCCCAAAAAAGCAACCATTAGGCCCTTTATCTTTAATAACGTCACACCAAATGTAGTGATCAACATCCGCGTTAAGCGGCTCCCCCTCTGCTGGCATGAATTGAGGATTATTTTCCAGAAAAATGGCAAGTCGTCTATCATATTCTTCCTGCACAAATATTCAATAAAAAAAATTAAGTTAAATATTTAAATGCATATTTAATGATACTAAATAAATATATACATATTATAAATTAAAATATATTAAAACGTTGCCACGTTATTTTCACGCCACAACTTATGATTTGCCACATGATTTTCACGTGGCAAATTATCAATTGCCACATGAAATTCACATCACAAACTTTGTATCAATATAAAAAAAAATAAACAACGTAAATTTCACTTACAAGATACATCCTAGTGCGCTCGTCGACAACACCTCCCGATCTCCTTGTCCGGGTCCTCGAAATCAGCTCAGGCATCAATGGTCTTCTACCCAACTGCTTAGCCTAAATAATATAATTAAAAATAATTAGTAAATTATATTATGAATAAAGAAGTAACTTAAAAATTTTAAAACTTTTACCAATCGTCGGGCATGCTCGGCGGTGCTAATACTTCCAACTGTGTTGACACAACCGCCCTTTTCAGATGCCCTCATCTTCTTAAAGGTTTCTGATTTAGCCCGGAATTCTGGAGTCCTCCAATATATTACAAGCTCCTGAAAAACCTCCTCGCCTATCCAGCTAGGACGGATGCCGTGAAGCTCATAATTCTCCCTTACTCGCCGCAGCATATCAGACATTCTTTTAGAGCATCTGGTATTGAAAACTTTCTGAACACTTTTTTCACTCAAAGGATCCCACACACATTTCTCCTGCAATAATGTTGTATGACATTAAAATAAAATGTTAAGTAATTATAATGAGAATTTTATTTAAATAACTATAACTAAAACAATAAATTAAATGCATAACCTACATAAATAACAATACCTTAAACATTCTAAACCATTCATCTTTATTTTTGACGTCCCCATAGCTCTTAAAAGCTGATTTATACATCTGCTGAATTATATAGCTAACAATCCTAGCAGCAGTCCGACTCGGCGTAAAACTGAAACAAAAAATGAAAATGTTAGATATAAATTTATATAAAAAATGAAAATGTATACATATATTAAAGTTTTTAAATAGGAAACTTACTTGCTTCCTTCGGGATGAATCCAAAATCTACCGTTAACGACATGAATCTCATCGGGATCATCCCTCCCACGAAGATCAGCTCCGTCTATCTCATCAACTGCCTCATCAACCTCACGGGCTGGTACATGTGTGGGATGTGGGGTGCGTGAGCCTCCAACCTGTGTGGGGCGTGGACTAGGAGATCGTCCAGCCTGTGTCGGACGTGGACGGGGAGATCGTCCAGCTTGTGTGGGGCGTGGACTAGGAGATCGTCCAGCCTGTGTCGGAGGTGTACTACTGGATCCTCCCGTATGCTGAAAGGAGGAAGTCATCTGCATGGGATATGAGAAACCAGATCCTCCAGTATGCTGGAAGGATGAAGGCATGCCAGTATGGGCGAATGGAAAGCTGGGCGGGGGCACACCAGTATGTGTGAATGGAAAGCTAGGTCCTCCCGCCTGCTGGAAGGACGGGGGCACACCAGGATGCTGGAAGGATGGCGGTACCGCTGAGTACTGGAAGGATGGCGGTACCCCAGACGGGAATGTGTGGGAGGAGAGTAATGGGGTAAAAGCCTGAGTACTGGCTAAAGACATATGATCAACACTCTGAGGGCGGGAAGACACGGCCATGGGAGGCGCCTCAGATACTACTATCCTCGGACGTTGGGACTTCTTACCACTATCTTTACTCTTAGGTGGCATTTTACCTATTTTATTATTCATCAACACATAAATATTCATCAACACATAAATATTCATTAACACATAAATATTCATTAACACATAAATAGATATTTAATAGATATCCACTAACACATAAATAGATATTCATTAACACATAAATAGATATTCATTAACACATAAATAAATATTCATTAACATATAAATATACATTCAATGTTTAGTTATTCTTCATCTTCGCTATCCACATCATTCTCTTCATCATTCTCTTCATCATTCTCTTCATCATTATCTTCGTCGTTCTCTTCGTCGTTCTCTTCGTCATTCTCTTCATTGTTGTCATCGGATTCAAACTCTTCATCATTCTCTTCATCCACATTATTTTCAACCAACAATATAGATGCATCAACTTGATGTCCCTCAACAATTGTATCAGACAAACTTGTAATGTCTTCAGCTGCAACCACTTCATTAATTTGATCAACATCATCAACTTGATAGGCAACATCTTCTACTTGATCGCCATTTTCAATATGACCTTGCGGTTTTGTTTTTATTGCAACACACCATCCTCTTTTACGTGTCACAAATGAAGGATAAGGTACATAATAAACTTGCCTAACAATATTTGACATTATGAAAGGATCATACTCTTTGTATTTCCGGTTCATTTGAATCTCAACAGTACCGTATGACCTGTCTATTTTTGTGCCTCTACTTGGATCATACCATTCACAATAAAACAAGACAACTTTATTTTCTGAATCCATGTAATGGTATACCAACTCGTAGATATGTTTAATAACTCCATAAAAGTCATCTTCACCACCATCTGTAACTCCTTTTACAAATACACCACTGTTTATGGTTTTTTTCCCTTCGGTCCATGCCTCAGTGTGAAACTTATATCCGTTCACGAAGTATGTGTGCCATTCATTTGCGCTTTGGATAGGGCCTTCTGCCAAGTTTCTCAAATGGAGTATTTCTGGAGTTGGTGGAAACACGGTAGACAATCTTTGCTTGAACCATAAGGGAAATTCAGCATGAATGACACCGGATGTTGATTGTACACCGGTACTATGAAAATAGGCATTGTTAAATTCCCTACAAAATATACACCATAAGTTAAATAAGTTTGGTATACAGACATTGTCAACAAAGGTAAAAAAACTATTGGGTAAACTTACTCAAGGTATTGTTTAACTTCGACGCAGTTGATCAAGACATGGACATGTGCGGATTGCATTTCTTTCTGGGTTAACCAATGCACACTCTTTTTTCCAGAAGGTCGACCTGGAAGACCGAATACTGATAAGGTGAATTGACTCCTCTGGTTGACATTTACCGGATTCCGTATGGTTCTAGGAGTTAACATCAAGTGATTGAAATAATGACTGCAAAAATGTGATGTTTCTCGATGCAGGTAATGTGCACATATAGAACCTTCAACTCTTGCTTTATTCTTCACTGATCGCTTTGAATCACCCATGAACCTTTCAAACGGATACATCCACCTATATTGAACTGGTCCACCAAGAAAGGCTTCATATGCAAGATGCACAGGTAAATGTTCCATTGAGTCGAAGAAACCAGGCGGAAATACTTGTTCCAACTTACAAAGAATGATTGCAATGTTTTGGTCCAACTTCATGATGTCTTCCACATTTAAAGCTGACGCACAAATATCTCTAAAAAACTGACTAATTTCAGTCAGTGGATCAAGAACATGTTTGGGTAGCGAGCCAAATGCAATTGGTAACAATTGTTCCATGAAAATGTGACAATCGTGACTTTTCATTCCATGCAACTTCCCAGTATTAGGGTCAGCACACCTTGATAAATTTGATGAATACCCATCGGGCATTCTCAAATCTTTTAGCCATCGACAAACAGCTTTATCTTCTTGGGAAGTCAAAGTGAAACAAGCCTTGGGTTTTAATAACTTTCCATTCGGTAGAGGCTTCAACTCCAACTCTCTTCTGTTACACCATTTTTCCATGTCTTGTCTGGCCTTTTCATTATCTTTTGTTTTGCCTTTCACATCCATCACTGTGTTAAATACATTATCAAAAAAATTCTTCTCAATATGCATAACATCTAGATTATGGCGCAACAAGTTATCCTTCCAATACGGGAGGTCCCAAAATATACTTCTTTTTGTCCAATTGTGCGTGACTCCGTATCCTTCAATTCGGCATTCTTTGCCAGTATCTGTAAATTTTGGTAGCTCACTAACTTGTTACCATATAGCCCATGGTGACAATCGAGGCGGAGGCGAATCTTTCACTCGTACATCTTTTTTAAAGTTTGTCATGTTTCTTCTATAGGAGTGATTTCGTGGTAGGAATCTTCTGTGACAGTCAAACCACGAGCTTTTCCCACCTTTATCCAACGTGAACCCTTTGTTGTTTCCCATGCAATGCGGACAACCCATTTTGCCATGCGTACCCCAACCAGACAACATGCCATATGCTGGAAAGTCGTTGATGGTCCACATCAAAGAAGCTCGCATTCTAAAGTTTTCTTTACGTGATATATCATAAGTCCATTCTCCAATCCACAATCTCTTCAAATCATCAATTAAAGGTTGTAAATACACATCAATTCCTGCTTTTAGACTCGAAGGTCCTGGAATGACGCACGTCAAAAACATGTATGGTTTTGTCATGCACATCTCAGGAGGGAGGTTGTAAGGGGTTACAATAACTGGCCAACAAGAATATGCGGTTCCCGACCCTTGGACATAGGGAGTAAATCCATCCGAGCATAATCCAAGCCTGACATTTCTAGGTTCTGCGGCAAAATCAGGATGCATTCGATCAAAATGCTTCCATGCCTCGCCATCAGATGGATGCCTCATAGTGCCTGGACTTGTGTTATTTGTGTGATGCCATGTCATTTGACTTGCACTGTGCATTGAAGCAAACATTCTTTTTAACCTTGGTATTATTGGAAGATAAAACATGGACTTTACTGCTACACGGTCTTGATTAGTGTTAACGGCTCTACTGGGAACTTTATATCTTGGACTCTCACAAAACTTACATTCCTCCAACAACCCATCTTGAGTACCAAACTCATTGTCGTAGAACAACATACAACCATTAATGCAACAATCAATCTTTCTTACTCTTAAGCCCAACTTCGACACCAACTTCTTTGCTTCATAAAATGTTGTAGGCAAGTTGTCTTTCATTGCAGTTGAGTCCAACATCATCTTTACGAAGAATTCCAAACACTGATCAGGAACATTCCAATTTGCCTTGGCGGCCAACAATCTCACACAAATTGATAACTTTGACTCAGACGATCCATCAAACAACGGCGTATTCATCTCATTCAACAACTGATAAAATTTTTGCGCTTCCTCATTCGGCAACTCTTCCCCACCAAAATCTTCAGGCTCATCATAGGTCACGTTCACACCAAAAGCATCCTCAACCATGTCACCAATCAGATTAAAGTTTTCCTCATATTCCACAGGCGGCCGACTACTTGAAGCATGAGAGTTGCTAGTCTCTTGTACGTTACTAGGCAGTTCTTCACCGTTAAACGTCCAAACCCAATAATTTGCAATGAAACCCCTTCTATGCAAATGAGCTGTTATTTCCTGTGGGTCACTAATTATTGGTCTACATTCACATTTAAGACAGGGACACCTAACTCCTCCTTCGCTTCGACATAATTCCTGAGCAAACGCCCAACTTATAAACCCTTCAACTCCTACTATGAAATTGGGTTTAAGTCCCATTCTTCCTGGAAATGTTCTATCGTACATCCAACTACGATAATACCGATAATATTCCATACTGCACATTTATACAATCATTGTCATTTTGAGTTAGAATACTAATCAACTTGATACTATTCTTAGACGTATACTAGTTAATATTTACTATTCTTAAAAATATTATTTAATAACAATACTACTAATATTTTTAACTACACATGTTATATTGAACCTATGTTAACCATAAAGTTACTATTTTATTAACTACACATTTTAAGCTACACATATTAAAAATATTCTTTAATAAAAATACTAATTTTAAATATTTACTATTATTAAAAATATTATTTTATTTTAAATTATAATATTTTATTTTTTATTTTTAAATATAAATAATATTTTGTAAACATAACTTTTACACTCATTAAGATTAATATGTATATTATTTTTAATAATAATTTCTATTTTTAAAAACAATAATATATATTACATATAAAACATATTCTATTAGAATTTTTTTAATAAAACTATTTTTATCAAATATATATAAAAATGATGTATTTTTAATTATAGTTTGTTTATCTTTCTATTCTTCAAAAAAATAACTTATTTTATATAAACATAAAAAATTCATAACTTATATGTATAAAGTTATTTTCTTGTTAATATTTTATTTTCATAATCCATAATATAAAAATATTATCCTTTTATTATAAACATAAAAAGTTAATTTCTATATATGTAAAAATTAAATTTATAATAAAAATTAAATTTTATATAAATATTTTAATAAATATTCTATTTTTTTATAATAAAGTATAATATACCTAATAAACAAAAATATATAATAAACATATCTAATAAACAAATATATATAAATATAGTATAATAAACATATCTAATATATATTCTGTTTTTTTAAAATATAGTATAATTACTCATTATAATAACTAATATATATAATAAAAATTAAAAATAAAAACTTTATAATATACCTAATAAATAAACATATATAATAAACATACCTATATATATATATATATATATATATATATATATATATATATATATATATATATATACTACAACAAATACAAACACAATATAACAAACACAATATATACAAACACAATATATACTAGAATTTTATAACAAACACAATATATTTTCAACAAATACAATACCTATTAAACAAATTTTATAAACAAATTAACATATATACCTATTAAATCTATTTAATATATACTATAATACACAAAAATAACTTACCTCTTCTTCAATCTACTCCTCCTTCTTCAATCTACAACCTTCTTCAATCTACTAATTAACCTATACAAAAAAAAATCAAAAATTAACAACAACATATATAATAAAATTATCAGAAAATAAACAAAATATCAAAATAATATTAACTACCTTTGATTCAAAAAAAGAATTGGGATTGAACTGATTAGGGAGAGAAGGGTTGGATTTTAGGAGAAGGGTTTGGGTTTGCAGAGAAATGGTTTTTGAGTTTGCAGAGAAAGAGTGAGAAAGGGTTTGCAGAGAAAGAGTGTGAAAGGGTTCGTGAATGGTGGTGGGGGGAAGTGAAATGGTTGGATTAAAAGACAATGTAGCGACGTGGAAAGCACATCGCTAGTTGCCACGTGACATACACGTCGCAACATGGCAACGGTCACATACACGCCTGCAGAGCTGCCACTGTGTCACATCAATGGAACGTTGTATTTGAATTTTAAATGTAGCGACGTGGTAATAACGTCACAACCAAATTTTTCATAAATTTGAATATTCCCCCCATTTGAACGTTATGGGGTGTGGTGAATTAATTTATGTAATTAATGTAGCGACGTGTATCCCACGTCGCAACTGTTTTTCACATTACCCCATGTCTGACTTCTAGTCACTTTAAAGCTGTAAAGTTATTTATTATTAAAATATAGGTGGCGATGTTTAGATCACGTCGCAACCAGAATTTTCTAGCCACGTGTTGTCCACGTCGCAACTTATGTCGCTGGGGAGGAGTTTTTTTGTAGTGTTAGTGATTATAATTTTATTTTGAAAATAAAGAATAATTATAATAAGTTGAATGAAGCAATAGAGAAAAATCATTAAAAAAAATGCAGGAACATGTAAGAAAATAATAAAATAAAATTGAAAATATTTTAGTAAATATATTAATTTATTAAATATCAAAGTCACACTTCTTCCCCTCTGAATCCTCCGGTTTGTGGGACAAAAAAAAATAATTTAAAAAATTTTGCTCTCGTCCCCTCCATCTACCTTGAACCAAACACACTCTTAGTATTTTCTCATTATTTTTATTTGTTTTCTATTTTTCTTTTGATTAAGTTTTTGAATGTTTTTTTCATTCCCTTTATCTTGTTTTTTTTTTTGTTGACAAATTCCCTTTATCTAGTTTATTAATATGTGCAAGTGTTTTCATTGTCAACGTGCATATAAGTAGAACTAGGTTCTATTTTTTGTTGTGGCATTAATGGATGTATTTGAATTTTTTTTATTTACTCACAATAAAAAAAAATAGTTTATGTTAGTGACATAGTAGGTAAATATGCAAAGGGAACTACCATCCATATTCATAACGTCGGTACATGGAGGAATCAAGATACTAACTTAATAAGTCTTTGGGTAGAAGCCTTTCTAGTAGAATACAATATAAAATTTGATAAGGCTCGTAATATGCCAACATGGTCATTTAATATTGGCAAATATTGACTCATTTAAATATTTCCAAATCACCTAAATATTAACTTCTCTTGCTTTTGTTATACATAAGCCACCATACAAAAGAGGTTAAGCCACTTAACTAAATTGCAGTCCTTGTCTCCCCATAATATTGTTCTCTATAAATTTTTTCACTCAAGAGCCACTTTATTCCACTTAATTTATTGTTTCACATATGAATTCATATTTTTTTTCCCATAAGTGTTGTGTTACTCTTCCACTCTCGTGAAAAAACTAAAAATATCTTGAAATTTAAAATTTCATTTTCGGACGTATCAAAACATCAGAAATAATCTGAAAATGTATTTGAAATGTGATGTGCTTAGAAACCAAAAACAAAACAAAAATATAAATAAAATACAGAAAACTAACATAAATTAACATCAATTATTATTATGATGTACCTTAAAACATAAGATTACATAGATAATGCATAATTTGTATCATCGTTAAGTAGGACGTTTCAACATCTTTAGAATTTTTTTTTTGATAATCTCGCAATCTTAGCATCCATCTTGATCAAATATTTAGTTTTGTAACTGTGAAATGTACTTCACATAACAGGTAAATCTTCATATATTTTCAGTTCAAACTTATTGAATTGTATATTTTCATTGATATCAAGCGAGATATGCATATTAAGATATTTTGTGTGTGTTTTCTTTGTGTGTTTATGCTAACATGTGTGTGTGTGTGTGTGTGTGTGTGTGTGTGTGTGTGTGTGTGGGGGGGGGGGGGGGGGGGGGGGGGGGGGGGGGGGGGGGGGGGGGGGGGGGGGGGGGGGGGGGGGGGGGGGGGGGGGGGGGGGGGGGGGGGGGGGGGGGGGGGGGGGGGGGGGGGGGGGGGGGGGGGGGGGGGGGGGGGGGGGGGGGGGGGGGCGTCCATATTTATACAAGTTTTAGATTAATATGAATCTTAGAAACCAAATATTGTTTTTAAATCATTAATATCAAGCCTACATTACAAACAAAACATGTGTGACCACCTAAATACAAAATCAAATTAATGAAAGTAACGAGGAAGTAAATATATGAATATTACCTTAAATTTCAACTTTTTGCTCTTTTTGATGTGAAAAAACAGAGAAATGTTGCTTTAGTAGAAAACTTGATTGAGTATGAAAGGAGGTTTTTATAGGCTTTGAAAAAAAATAGTATTTTTGATCATGAGTGAAACAAACGTACAAGATAATCTTTTATTTAATTTTTTGCTTGACAATTTCAGAAATATACTTTTAGAATTGTCACGGACATGCAAAGGTATATTTTTTCAAATTCTCTCCTAACAAAATTGGAACTGCTCTTTTAGATTTGTCACCGAATTTTTAAATAAACAAAATCACTAAAGTGATATATTTGAATATACACTTTTAGACTTGTTTTTGGAAAGAAATATGAATATTTCTCCATAAGAATGTATTACCGTGTGAAATGTGTGTTCAAAACTGTACTTCTGAATTCATGAGATTTTTATATTTTCTTAGTGTACTTCTCTACCACTTTGGGTTAGGACAAAAAAATAACCTTTTTTAACACCTATAAAATTAAATATAAACATGTGGGGTGCCGTATCAAGATGGGATGCCAGGATAATTGGTGTCATTTTGAGAGTGTTAAAAAATTTCAATCTCAAAAAATTTTAGAATTAGGCTTCAAAAATATTTCTTTTTATAATTATTTTTGCCACGTCAATCTATTTTATGGCATTTCATTTAATGCTTTGTATGATTGAGACTAAATATAAAACAAAATAAATATCTACTAAATAGCGCGATAGTGCTTTGAATCCGGAGTTGTGGGGGATTTATGAGAATATTAATCTGGCCCTGCAACAAGGCTTTACGCACGTGGTAATTGATTCTGACTCAAAGAAAGCGGTGGATATCCTTTGCCTTAATGGGGAGCAGCGCTGTGGAAGTTCAAATTTGATTCATCAAATTGGTGATTTGATTACTTATAAATTTACTAGTTGTGAATTGGCGCATTCGTTTCGAGAAGCTAATGTTTGTGCTAATGATCTTGCTAGAGTTGGTATTGGTGTTCAAGGAGGGTTTAAAGTTTTTGCTTCTATTCCCCCCTTTTTGAAGAAAAACTTTGAGAATGATTTTAGAGGGGTGTCTTTCTCTAGGATTATTGCAGTGTAGTTTTTATTTCTTTGGGCTTTGGCCTTCCTTTTATAAAAAAAAAATTATCTATTGAATCCAACAATTCATTTTTACAAAAGTGGAGATTATTTTAATGAAAAAATAACATAAGTAATCAAAAATGAATTTAAATTTTTTCTTTAAATATAATGGAAGTTTTAAAACATTGATTATATCCTACATATTTATTTCTTTCAAAGCAAAAAGTACACTCTAAAATCAAAATAACCAAAATTAATAATTAATTTCTGAAAAATAAAATTCATTAAAATTAAAAAAAAAACAATGTATACCATCATTAATCTTTCAGTCAACAATTATAATTCCACATTTAATCCTTTAAATACACCCTCTCACTTTAGAGGACTAATTAATAATCCATACATATAACATATAAAATTCTATAATTCAAAACTAGCTAGAACCTATTGTGGCGCTTCCATTGTTTGTCACATCATGTTTAACATTCTCCATCTCATAAACATGTTGAGTCCTATATTTGTATCTATGTGCTGAAAACAAGAACACACAGAAATTGATCAAGCTCAAACCTGTTAAAATCCAATAAAAATAATCAAATTTTCCAGTGTTGATGTTTTGTGACAACCAAGATTCTTGTCTTTTATCCGAATTTCCGGTAACCGATTTAACGACGCTATTTATAAGCGTCGCGAAAAAACAACCTAAACCGCCGGCTAAAGCAGCATAAGCAGAACCAATACTCTTCATAGCATCAGGTGCTTCTTCATATAGAAACTCAAGCAAACCAACAATGCAGAAAACTTCGGCTACGCCGATTAAGCAATACTGGATTAGTAACCAATAAGCACTTAAATTTGGCATTGGTGTTAAGAAACTAGCTTCGAAACCATTTTGAATAGCGTAGTTTCGTCTATATTTTTCGAAGATTGCGGCCCAAGCAACCGAGAGAATTGAAACGGCTAGACCGATACCGATTCGTTGAAGCTGTGACGCGCCGTGTGGATGGCCGGTGATGAGTTTGAAGACTGGTACAAAGGTTTGGTAATAGAGGGATAAGATTAGGAAGACGCTTAGGCCGGGGAAAACGGGCATGCACGTAACGGGGAGTTTTAGTTGGCCTAGGTGAGTGTTTAGTGTGTATGCTTGTTGAACTGAGAGAGTTAGGAATTCGGTTAGGATTACATTGAGCATGATTGTGCAAACTGGAATTGGGATTAGTTTGATGAGGATCTTGACTTCTTCTACTTGTGTGACTGTGCAAAGGTTCCATGGAGTTGGATTGGGGCCATCTTGTTTCAATTGTAATGCTGCTTTGTCAAGAAACCTAATATATAGATCATTGGATAATGTAAGTAACTCATAGTGGTTGAGAAAATCATGTAGTTGTTATTAGTTTAGCATGCAAATATTGGAAAATTATATCTATGAAAGAATGCACACAAAGAAACAAATGACTACAAAGAAACAAATGATTACATAGTTCGACCGATTACTTACCTAAATGATAGCGGAGTTATTGGTAGGAAAACAATTAGTAAGAAGAGAAAATAGAAATGCGAATACAAGACAGTTGTATTCCAACAAACAATTACTAATAAATATGATCGTCTGGCTACGTATTTCAACAAAATGTGTCTACGTCTGTAACTACAAGATTGTTGTAGTTCCGTATTCTTACTTGAATGAATTAAAGTTTTTATAGTTATCAGAAATGTATATAGTACTAAGGTCTAAATTACAAGAATAACCTTGAACTATACCATGGGAGACTATCGTCGTCTCACAACAAACATTTAGACCTAATGCATGTTTAGGTCAAACGCAAGGGTAGAGGTGAAGCTAGCCTCGCCCCTTTGGTTACATAATTGATTTGGAAGTTGGATGTTGAAAAAACTAAAGTTCAGATGTATTATGATCGTCAGAGTGTAATTTATTTGACAAATAATTAGATGTATCTGAATTACGTGTAGTCTTTTATTATTCAATGTTCGGTTAGGCTCAAGCGAATGTCCATTTATTAGCGAATACGAGTGATATTCATCATTGTGTGATCAAGTAAACTTTCCTATTCTAATAGGTGCATCAAATTTTCGAATTTTGTAAGCTTTCCACAAATCTATATCTAATTGCAATCTAGTCCTTACCACAAATAATCAAGATACTTTCAATAAAGAGAAAAAGTTTCTAACCTGAAATCATCGGTATGAGCAATTTTCTGGCTACCCTTTATAGCGGATTTTCTACCAGGAACCTCATACAAACCAATAACCTCACTACTACCAAAAGATTCATTTCTTTTTCGATAAGCGGCGACCAAAACTTGAGCGACACGCGTAAGAGGACTTCCGCCCGGTAACCTATGTCTATACAAAGGTGTACCAATGAAGAACAACATGTTAGATACTCCCATTGCTATTGCCAATGAACCAAAAGCAGAACCCCAACCATATTTCATTTGGACATAAACAACTGCTGTGAATGCTATGATTGCGCCAATCGTCACGGAAAGATAGAACAAGTTGAAGAATCTATCAAGATGTGATTTGTAATTCTTGCTTCTTTCGTCAAATTGGTCTGCTCCAAAAGATGACACGCATGGCCTTATACCTGTAGTTTTCGCATGTGTCAGTATTGTGTCAATATCAAACATCATACATACGTCTTCAACCAAAAGTGTTGATATCATAGAAATTACAATTAACACAGACACGTTAAGACCATATATAATTTTAAAAAATTAATTAATTGAATGTAATCAAACGTGTTGTGTCAGTGTCGTATCAGTGTCACACACCAAACACGTCTTCCAACAAAACTTCATCTAATCTATCAGTACCTGCAGCTCCGAATGCTGTAATGTATAGAACTGTGTAGAGGTATGTCATTTGCCAAGGTTTTGCAGGCTCACAGTTTCCTAATAGTAGAGATAATTGGTCACAGTTTTCTTGGTTCGGTACAAAAATGCTCATTGTTGCGCATATTGTTATTCCGGTTAAACCCTGTGCATAAAAGTTCAGAATTAAATTAGCAAACAAAGTTGTAATGTATGAAGCATTGACACAAACACGAACATCCCTGATACATAGATACCAAAGATAATTTGATAAAATGTAAGTAATTGAATGTAACCATATCTATCGGTGTTAGTATCGTTTCAGAGGCTAACACATACATATTGGACACCTGACACGCCTTCAATTTGAAATGTCGTTTCAGAGGCTAAGACATAACCACGAGAATATCACTTTGTCATGACTAACATGAGATATTTGAGCTTGATTTTTATTTGACAGTTCAAATCAACGGGAAAAAAATCGTACCGCAAGATAGATCGTAGTAAAGATAGCTATGGTCCAGTATCGTCCAAGATATGCATCGGCTAGAAATCCACCAAGAACAGAAGAAGCTTGTGATATCCCTAAGAAATTATTGACTGCATTGGATGAACTTTCAAAAGGTCTATGCATCACATAAAACATAAAAGCCACCATGTTAACAGAAAGTCCAAAATAAGCCATTCTTTCTGCCATTTCATTTCCTGCAATCCAACCATAAAACAAAAAAATATCATACACATAAAAATATTCATCATTTTCATATCGATCAAGTTTTGTTTCGGACTAGGGATGGAGATTCAGGTCCACACTATTCTAAACCCTAAACCTCACACTCACGATTTTTAGTAACCAATCGTCAGAGTGTTTGACCTATGTCTCCAGACAGGACCGTCTTTGAAGGCATACAAAACAGACTACAGCACAGAGTCTAAAATACTGGACGGTTGAACCAGAACTAAAAACGGCCTCATGAAATTTTTGTCACAGTTAAATCATGGAAAAATAGGTCTGCTATTTACTATACCACAGTTAAACTGTGACAAACTTTCACAGAATCTCTGAAAACTTAAGACGGCCCTGTCACCATAAGTCACAAAGTAGCGGCCGTCGTCAAGAATATGGAATGTAAAATGCATATATACATACCAAATATAAAGAAAGCAGCAATCCAACCACCAGTTTTAGAAAGATCAACAATGGATTTGCCATGAATATTAACAGGTGTAGAGCCTCTTGTATATCCACGTCCTAAAGCCATTCTTCTATCTTCAGATTCAATGAAGTAAATTCCAAGTTTCTTTCTATTCATTGAACTACATGCTGCTGTTGGTGTCCCTTGTTGAGGAACTTCTGGTGACTTAATCTCACAAGTATCCATTAGCACAATTTGCACACAAAAATCATGCAAAGGTATGAAGATCTACTTTCAATATTTCTTTGGTTTTCATTTCTCAACTACTTGTGAATGTATATAATGGTGAAAGTGTTGTTTGAATTTGAGAATGAATGTGAATAGGACTATATAACCATACACATTTAATTTGTGATAAGCTTTTTTTTAAAGAAAAAGTCTAATGAATTTATTGTTTTCACTTTTGAATATTGACTAGTTTATTTTATGATTGAACTAAGAGTTACTCACCTAGCTTGGTAGATCAATTTTAATTAGTGACTACACACAATAGGTTCCTAACATAGCCTTAAGTGAAAAATAAATGAGAATGATTAAGTGTTTATAATCTAGAGATTATTTCACCTTTTAAGATGTTTTTTAAAGATCGAATTAGGTCTAATTCAAATATTAAGATATCATCAGATTTTAAACCGATTTATATGATTCAATTAGACTCTATAAAAAGTTTATGAGAATTCAAGTTTCGTTAATCATGATCATTTGGATCTCACCACTTTTAATTAAATACTACTTTCGTTTTTAAATATAAACAAAAATTAAAACGTATTTGATTTAAATTTGAACCAAATACGACTTTCTTGTTTATATTAATTACTGTCGTAGTGCATGGCTGGTCATATATGTTTTTAACATTAATGTATCCAACTTAGGAGTCTCAAACATTTATTTTGAGTCGAAGTGTCAAATTGACTCTTAAGTATCTCAAAACTGATCTTTGATCTTAAAACTAACGAAAGATTTAACTTTTTTTGTTTTTGAAATATAAAAATTTAGATAAATTAGACCGTAGGGTTTATTTAAGTTTGAGTAGACTTCGAGACTTGTAAAACACTTTAAGAAAAATTTATAAATTATCTAAAATTAGGTTTAGTTAGTAAGTGAGTTTTGAGTGTACTATGTGTGAATAGAAAGGAGGTTGAATGGTGAAGAGTTAAGAAAAGGACCATAATAAAGGGAGGTACAACTAACACGTGAAGATCTAAGGAAACAATAAATTGTAGTAGTCATAGAGAGTACTACAACATATACTACTATAAGTGGAAGCAATTTATGACAATGCATTTATAGGCACCTGTTGTAGAAGCTGAAACCATTGCTATCATTAATTCATTTGGTACTTAAATGGTATCTTTTACTCCCAACCCAACTCAACTTGTTTTTAGTATCTTCAATTTAGCATGAAAATATGGATATTGTAAGATTTGATATCATTACTCGTATTCTTATCCAAAACCTCAATACTTATATTGTTAGGTTAGATATCATCATTCGTATTCGTATCCAAAACCTCAAAGTTGTATGTGTGATTTTTTTTGTGATTTTTTAGTTTTTTAACTTGTAAAAAAATATCAGAAAATAAAAATAATATATATTTGTAAGCATTAAAAAAATAACAAACTATGGTACCACTGTCCAAATAATATTTATAAGACATAAACAACACTGGTAGTAGTACAACTAAACAAATATAGTGTATCAATCAAAATCATTGAGTTTGTGACTTAATATATTGAAGATAACCCTACATAATATTGTGGGCATGTGTGGTCCCGTTATTTCTTTAAAGTAAATTTTAATTTTTTTTATTTAATTTTGTTATATGTTTATTTTAAATTTTAAATTCTTTTATTTTAATAGTTATAATATATGCTTAAAGTTATATATTTTAATATAACATTAAAAATTGTTCTTGCTAGAAAACTCACTTAACACTATACCTACTGCATACATTAAAACAGAACATCTTGTTAGATATAAATTCTCTCTTTCTTTTGGTAGAATGTATGCAATCAATTCCACCAACAGAAAATAACACCACTTTAAAAACAATAACAACACCCCACCCAACCCCCTCAAACTTACCACCCAAAAGTTAATTTATTAATTATTACTGATTTAACATAGTACTGAAACAGGCACCACAGTGAAAACATGTCCCTTCAATAAAATTAAAACATGACAAATGACATAAGCAATATTGCACTAAAATTGATAGATAATAGACACAACCACTTGCAAATTCACATATAAGTAGGCTTTATATAAATTCTGTTTTGGTCTATAATTAGAATTTTTACCAACATAGTCAAGTCTCCATCTCAATAACCACTTTATCCATATTGGCATATTTCCAACTTAAATTAAAAGATTAAAATAAACTCCGAGATTAAAATAAGAAACTAAAAAGAATATTAAATCTTTAAAATATCATGTCATACCAACTAGCGTGTGTAAATTAATAGGGCAGCCAATTGAATTTAAGTGCCTTTATATTTTATATTTTATGTTTATGTTTATTTTTATCATTTAATTATTAATTTAGTGTTCTAATAATTAATTAAAATAAATATATTTAACAAATTATTAATTAATAAAAATACTAATATAATGTAATTAGAGTTGGATTATAAATGTGTAAATTTCTTTTTACATTATTAATAACGACGCGGTGCATCGTATTCGTAGTGACCATTAGTTATGTATAGACGAATTTCTAACTATTTTGTGGAGGCTTCCTTTGATTCTCCCGGGGTGTTTGATAAGAAGTCCTTGTGTTTGGATAATCCAAAAATTATTCTCCGTATTCTTGAAGGTGTTGTGGGTTAATGAAGGTGCTGACGAGATTTATTTTGTTGCCCATGTTTTCTTAGTGCGAATGTGTGTTTGGATTTATGTGTACATGATTGGGCGATTGCTAGATCGGTCGAATGGTGAATTTGGTTTAAATATTTCGTTAGGGTAATAAGGAAATTGTTGTTGTGGTGTTTAGGAGTTTATGTCTATTTAAGGTGTTTGTTGAGTGTTTTGATATGTGTATGATGGGTTGGTAGCCACAATACATCTATGAGAGATCTCTGAGCCACAATACAGTGTCGAGGATATTTTTCGTAATCCATCCCATAAGTGGATCACCTAAACCAAAAAAATAAAATAAATTATTTAGAGTTAATATTATAAACTAAGTTGATGGATATATTTATGAGGTTAGAAACTTACTTTGATGTGTATGGGAATATGAAATTGCAATTATTGATTGGTGCAAGAGACGTCATTCTCAACCAATCCCATGTTTGGAGCAATAGAACGCATTCCACAAAGATAGAAAAATCTACCTTTGTGGTTTTACACAAATATCTATAAAGACACGCTAAACAAACGGAACCCCGACTATACGATACTATTCTATCTTATATGTTTGATCTGAATATGAGAAAGTCATTTACATAAACACATATGATAATGCAAATGTTATTTTGAGATTTGTAATAAACGCATTTGTCACTTTCACTCACTTTGCATTCACTAGATATTATGAAGTTAGCAAATTTTTTATGTCATTGCTTAGGTGCTTAATTTTTATCATACAGAGACTTATCTAACTTACAAACCTTGTTTTCTTGCCCATGAATCACAAACCCTTGTAATTGGTCCATATATATTTCTTCTTCTAAGTTGCCATTTAAAAATGAGGTTTTAACATCCATTTGATCTATTGTTAAGTTATAAGTTGCAACAAAAATCATCATTTTAATGGATATAGTTCTAATTACCAGAGAAAAAATATTGGATAAATCTATATTTTCTCTTACTTATTGAAAGTTTTGTTTCTACTTCATCATTGATTTTGATGTTTTTTATCACAGTATTTTGATTCGATTAAGTTCTCTCACTATTTTTCGATTTGAAAGGAAATTTATTTTTCTAGAATTCAACATCATTTAATTTAATGATCACTTTAGCATTTAGGTCATAAAACCTATATACCTTATTGTTTACTACATACCCAATGATATACATTCATAGACTCTACTAGCGAGTTTGACTCGCTTTGGATCTGAAATCCTAACATAACCCAGACAATCCATGTTCTAAAGAAAGACAAGTTTGGTTGTAATTTTTTTTCCCAATATCTCATAAGGAGATATCTTTTTTTTTATATATTTGGGAACTCTACTCAAAACATAGTAAACAACAATCAATAAATTTTCTTCTACCTGTGAGATGTAACACCAGAATTCAACATAATAGCAACAACTAATTCAGTAAGAGTTATATTATTTCTTTCTGATTTACCATTCATTTTTGGAGAATATGGTGCAGTATTTCATGTACAGTCTATGTTTTTTTTATAAAATTCATTAAATAAACTATAATCATACTCAGTTTCCCTATCACTACAAAACCTCTTAATTTTCTTTCAAAATTGATTTTTAATTTATTCATAAAATTCTTAAACATATCAAACTCTTCACTTTCATTCTTCATTAGATATACAATGATATATTCATAGCAATCATTAATTAAAGTGATGAAATAACATTTACTATCTCTTCTTAAAGTTTTATCAAGTTCACTTATGTCAAAATGTATTAGATTTAAAGGTTTGGATTCTTTTATTCCTCATTTATGTGAAGTCTTAGTCATTTTTGTTTTACAGGAAAATTCACATTTTTCGAAATCATTGACATTTAACTTTATAATTAATCCTAGATTAATTAAATTAGAAATAAATCAACTATTAACATGACAAAATCTAGCATGTTAAACATTAAAATCACACAAAAAATAAACACAAAGTGACATTTTATTTATTTCAACATTTAACTTAAACATAAGCGTACTCAATTGTAAATATTGATCAGAATTAACTGTTCATTCGAAATGAATCCACACATTTTCTTATTGTTAGTTTATAGATCAAAACATTAAAAACCCTTTTTTAAGTTGAGAAAAATAACTTTTTTGTTGCCAACGTTTGAAATGACTTTTGTCAAACATGAACGGTTTGTACAAGACAACAGAAGTACCAATAATTTCTTCAGACAATTTGAAATGTCTTAAAATTGTTATTTTTTTATTTAAAAAGTCAATTTTGTAAAAATATGTCATAGAAGAAATTACTCGATCGAGTCGCAGACTAGGTTGCTCTCTATAAGACGTTTTGCAACCATGTTCAAAATATGCAAGACAGACTATCAACCACAACGCCTCTAAGATAAAGCAGTCCAATTCAATATTATAGGATTACTATTGCATAGTAGATAATCAATTTAGAAATATCATCTATGATATAAAGACCACTCTAAATGATTTCTTATACGAAAAGAAATTCAAATAGTTATTCAAAAAGAATTCAATAATGATCATCTCATCGCCCTAAATAATTTTTAAACAAGAAAAAATTCAAATAATTCTCCAAGAATATTCAACAAAATACTAAAAAAGGAAAAAAGTTGGCACTTCGACACAAAGACATGGTATAGAACTTAAAAAATTTCTCAATTATCACATAAACCCATATTTGAGTTTTCATATGCTCCAAGAAGATATTTCTATTATTTCATGTTTATTATTTAATTCAAACTGCTCCAAACTACTTGCCAAATGAATTATAGGACATGTTCAAGTAACACCCAATGAGACAATTCATGGTTTAGTACAAAGATTCCTACAAGTCAGTTAGTTCTTCTAACTTGCACCACCAATGTTGTATTTGCAAACTCAATTTCCTAAATATAATTTTACATGCTTTAAAGTTTAAAACCAACAAATTCTTAAGATAAAACAGTTTAATGTTGATGAGTGAGATTTGACTACCCATGAATGAAAATTGACTATTCATTAGGAATTATTTATTTTTGACAAACTATCCTTTAAAAATTAAAAACATCAAAACAATAAGCCTTGGTTCTTCCATTTTTTTATAAGAGTTAAAAATTATCTCACTCTTCTTAGAAGAGTTGAAGTTGGCCCATCTTGTATAAGTATGGCAGGAGCAGCACCCAAAAATGGAAAATCTCAACCATTAAAGACTCTAATACAAGCTTAAAATTGTGTTTAAACCTAACATATTCCCACATAACTGACTTTGGGAGTCTTGTAACATAGTATTACACAAACAAATCAGTTAAACAATCACAATCATTGACTAAGATTTGATAGTCGATATTGATAATTGCATATTACAGAATAACGATCTTTGATTTAGATGTAACAGTCGAAATTGAAAATTGCATATTACATAATAACAATCTTTGATTTAGATGTAACAGTCGACATTGAAAATTGCACGGCGCAGCAGTTATTGCACAGGAATCTACTTCCATCTCCCTAAAAAACCGCTACATGGTACATGTAAATAAATAAAAAACCTCAACCTAGAAGCCGAGAATTTCAACTTATAATGCAACACTATCACCAACGATTCCATGAAGAACATTACAGCAGCACACATCAACAACCCCCAGCCACTGTTTCTTATTAATCCTCAAATGAACATTATACATTACATAGCAATAATGAACCATAAAAGTTCACACTTCACTTACTGACCAATTTAAGAGATTTTGCTTTCTCCTGCAGTGTATCCAGAAGGCTATCAAAGGCTTTCTTAAATGAATCAACTCCTTCAAGTTCAAGCTGGTTACCAACATCGCTCCAATCAATACCCAATTTCTGGATAGCATTGTATATTCCTTCAGCTTCAGATGCATTTGAGTCTATTGTCCTGGCTACAGCACCATGATCGATAAATGCTAGAAGAGCTTGGTCGGGCATGGTAGATACCTGGGAAGTAATTAAGAAGGTAATGTTATTAAACGAGTTTAAAAGTTAGGAAGTATTAAGGTAAAGTCAGATCAACTCCATGATAACTATAAGCAAATGGACATTGAAAAAATGCGATGACTTACGGTGTCGGGTCCGATAAGAGGAGCAACATATAAGGTGTCAGGGTAGGCAGGATTCTTGACACTGGTAGAGGCCCAAAGGAGCCTTTGCTTCTTGGCTCCCTTTTTAACTAGAGCTTCCCACCTTGGACCAGAAAATTTCCTTTGGTAAAGCTGGTAAGCCAGTGCTGCTTGGGCTACTGCTGCCTATAAAATTCAATTTTGTAATGACATAGGACATGAGCATACTTGATATCTATGAGTTTAATAAATCCAAAAACTTCGGAAAATTGTCAATTTGGAAAATAATATTCCGTTACCTTTCCGCGTAGATTAAGGGCCTCTGGAGTGCCGATTTTCTCAAGGCTTTTGTCAATGAGAGTGTCTACTCGGCTGACAAAGAAAGAGGCAACACTTGTGACTCTAGAGAGGTCATTTAAACCAGATGCCTCGAGACCGTCCAAGTAAGCATCAATTACAGCTTCATATCTTTCAAGAGAGAATATCAGCTGCAGACGCAAGTACCATAAACATATAATTAGACTTTCGGCGACATGGTAAAAGAGATCAAGTTAGATGACTCTCATCAATAACTGTTAGACAATGAACTTCTGACTAAAGGCAGGTTCAGTGCCCAACATGTGTTGCTGTCCAAAATCGACATGACATGGCACAATGTGATTACACTCAATCAGTTACATTTTTTAAAATTATTATCGGTGCCTATGGTCAGTATATCAGTGTAGTGTCTATGTCAATGATTCACATCCCTCACTCCTAACCAGCATGATCTAACCACTAGCCATTTTTATTGAGTTGATAATATCTAGGATTACTTATCAAGTAGCCAACATCCAAACCTGAAATATCTTAACAAGATAATATGATATTCGATTATTTAATTTGCAAACTACGTGAAATAATGTAGCACAAACTTACAGTCACGTTCACACTTATTCCATTGGCAATCACTTCCTTTATTGAAGGGACACAAGCAGCTGTAGCTGGAATCTTAATATAAACATTAGGGCGAGAAACAAATTTATGAAGCCATTTTGCAGCTTCTATGGTTCCTTGAGTATCATCAGCAAGACTAGGAGATACTTCAACAGAAACATAGCCATCACCACCATCGGTTTGATCGTAAATTTGTTCAAATAGTTTGGAAGCATCTTGAATGTCCTTCACTACAAGTTCCCAATATGCACTTTCAATGTCTTTCCCTGCTTGCACAAGTTCCCTGCATGATAAAGTAATTTGTCTTTAGCAACAAGACCAGGAAACACAATAACTAGAGGTATAGTGCAATTTTAGGCCGCACCACAGAGACCGGCATATTTACAAAATTGAAAATGATACACATTTTTTTTATTTTTGAAGTAAATTTTACGCTGTAATGACTGTATCCATTAAACTCTCGGGGATATATTATAAGCACAAGAGCAGACAAAACAATATACTTAAGGAAGTGAAGAATTTCCCTTCCTATAAAAAAAAAGTATATAAAAACCGAGCATCTTCTTTGCCAGTGTTGTCAATAAGAGCTCTATAGCTCCAAAGAATAGCGGAGTTCAAACAAAATGCTATTCTCTGCAATCCACGATTGACAATATTGACCTTTGTGTAGTCTACCAAGCTAAGTATACATTATGAAATGAGAAGCAAAACTAAGTAATACAACGATTATGCAGACTATAGACAGACAATAATGAGCCATGTCTATTCCTGAATGATCTACTCTAGTACTCATTACATTGCTGTTCAAATTTGAAAGAAACACTTTTGGTATTAATAAAAGATATTGATAGTACCTGAACTGATCATTGTAAGCATTTGAAGATGAGATAGCTTTCTGGAAGATCTGCAATCACGGATATAAGCATATTAGTGCAATGAAATCTGATATTATATAAAAATCACAATAAATTACAACACTTAAGAAGTGGGCAACATGCACTTTTAGTCTCGTATTCACACAAGTAGAATGGCACAACCATAAAAGTTTCTTTTTGCTCAATTCGTGACGTGAGAATTATAATTATAACTAAATAACATTATATTAGTATTACCGCTGGGTTACTAGTGACGCCTCTGACACCACTTTCTATAAGAGGAATCAGATCCGTAACTGGTCGGCAGAGGTTATCATACCATGGACTCTGCCCTTGCTTCTCATAAAGATCATGAAGCACTGTCCTTTTAGCAGGAACTCCATTTCCATCTGCTTGTGAACATCTAACCCTGCAAGAACACAACCAACAGTCAAAGGTTTGCCTCCATAAAAATATTGTTTGAAAACCAAAAACATAGTCTCATATTCTTCCAGTCAATAAGAGTTCTTTCACTATACATTACTGATTTTGAAATTCATCACTTTAGAGCTTAGACAAAATTGGAATTTTGTCAAAACTCAACCCCAATACAATCATACTATAAACCAAAGTTTTAAAAAACAGTCCGCGACCGCGAAAACACCGCGACAAAACAGTATTGACAGGTGCTGATACTGATACCATTTTTATGTTACAAAACAAACTGTGGTTAACTCACAGAGCCACACTGCAATCAAACACCAACCGAAATCGCGAAAACCTTCACGCGACCGGGATAGTTACTTCTATAAACCAAACACTGCCTTACACCAATGAATCATTATTCTAACAAGCTTAAAACTAAAATCAATTAAAAAAAATTCATGCAAATATTTGATATTCAAATTACTTTCAATTACAACAAAAATCTGAATAAAACAAATAAAATAAAAAACAAAACATATTTCATTTTCATTCTTCAATGAAAATCAACGATATAGCACTATTTAACCTACCAACTTTTCCACTACTCAAATAATCAAAAACTAAATAAAACTAACCAAACACGTCCTTACAAAACAAGATTCATCGATAATAAAGATTCACAATCACGATCGCAATTCAAAAAAAATGAACAAAATTAATTAAATATATAAATAAAATAAGCGTGAAAATAATGAAACAAACAAACACTGCATGTAAAAAAAAAGCACGAATCATGATCCATAAAAATCGATTATTCTTCTAACCTAAAAGAGGTTTTGAAAGGGTTTTCGTGATGAATTCTAAGAGAATTAGCTCTGAGTTTCGCTGTTGACGAAAGATCGAACGCGAGGAAGTTTGTTTTGATGGATCTGGACCGAATCGATTCGGAAGAATAATCGCTTTTTTTAGCGTTTGGCGTTACAACAAGCTTCGAAAGTGAAAGAGAAGAAGCCATTGAAAATTGTTTACAACTATCGTGAAATGAAATGAATAAAAGCTGCTTTTATATTAAGCTATGGTTTGGTTGGTTTCATTTATAGTAATATATTTTTTTGGAGTTGGTGGAAAAGTTGGTGCAACGTATTATGTTATGTAGCTTTTGGATTGACTGAAAAGCCAGGGTAGGGAAATTGGAATAGGGTTGATGAAAGGGTAGTATGGGGAATTCGTTGGTTTTTGTTTTTTTTGGTATGGCTGCTATCTTTTTATGGAATTGGATCCTCTCCAATTTTTTCTCTCATGCCCTCTCTCATGTGTAATGCTGAATCATTAGATTAATCCAACAGTTAAAATGCAAGAAAGAGAATAACATGGTATTTAAAGAAGAAAGAGAAACTTACTTTAATTTTAATTTTTCTTTTATTTTTTATTATTAATCTAATATTAAAGAGCAAAGATAGTAAATTTAAAAATAAAACCTTTCACATTTCTGTTTTTAGTTTTTATAATTTTTGTGGTATTCTTTGTCAGCATTATTGCTATAACAATTAATTCAAATTGACTGTGGCTAAATGAAAAATATTTTAAAATTAATTAAAGATCAAAATAATCATCTTCACAGTAAATAAAAATTAAAAGTTTCATAAAAAATAAAATATATTTTTAATACAATAAAAACTAATGTGTCTCATTATAATGGTATATTATGAAAAACAATTATTTTAATTAATTCTTTAGTTACAATATTTATTTTGTCTATATTTTTATAATACATTATAATTAACATATTATAAATATTTTCGTTTTTAATTCAAAAATATATAATATTTGATTAATTAATTAATTATAATTTATGATAAATAAACAAAATTTCAATGTGTAAGTTGTATGCTTCAAAGACTCCTGTAGTGACTCATTTTCAATTAAAATACCTTTAAAAATGTAAAGTTTGAAAAAATAGGAGTTGATATATCATAATTTTTTATTTATTTTTATGTTGACAAAATGAAGAAAAAAAAAGACAATATTTTTTTTCTTTAGCTACATATACGTATTTTATATATAATTTTATAATATATTAAAATAATTTTTGTTTTTATTTAAAAGATAGAAAAAAGTTAAAATTGACTAATTAATTAGTGACAAATAGTTTTCTCATATAAAAATTGTAAGTACATTTTAACGTCTATGTTTTACACTATCATTTTCAAAAATTAACTTTTAATCAATAAAGTATAATAAGTTATAATTGAATTATTATAATTGTTTTTTATATTGACATTATTTAAAATATTAATTTTATAAAGTTTTTATCTACATAATTTTTCTATTATGTTTATAATAAATAATTATTATTTTGATTATTCTCGTTTTTACTAAAAATAAAAATTAATTTTAATTGATTGATTAAATATATTTAAAGTTAATTTAATTATCATTACATAAAATTTATAAAAGTATTTATTTGATAAAGAATATTAAAATTAAAAAAAAATAACGTATTTTTGACAACAAATTATATAGGATGAAAAAATGAAAGAAAAATTAAAATTAAAGTAAGTTTCTCTTTCTTCTTTAAATACCATGTTATTCTCTTTCTTGCATTTTAACTATTGGATTAATCTAATGGTTCAGCATTACACATGAGAGAGGGCATGAGAGAAAAAATTGGAGAGGATCCAATTCCTCTTTTTATATACTCCCTCCGGTCTTATTTATAAGCAAAAATTTAATTTTTAGATTCATTCAACAATCAATGTATTTAGTCTATTATTAGACTAAATACATTGATTGTTGAATGAATCTAAAAATTAAATGTTTGCTTATAATTGAGACCGGAGGGAGTATAGTACTTTTTGTTTATGGTGCTGTGATTCTGTTTTGTTATTGTTATCAAGATTTGACCAAAGTTTTTTGGAAATTTAAATTATTGGTGTTATTTAATAAGTTAAGTATAGGAAAATTGTTTGGATCAAATGTAATCAAATTGGACTTTGAATTTATTGTTCAATGTTGAACTAAATTTCGTACATGTATTTTAATAAAGGGTCAGATATATCTTTAGTTTTTATAAAGTTTCTTAGTTTTCAGTTTTAATTTTTATAAAAAAATTTGTTAAAGAATTGTTCCTCTAAAATTTGCTGTCAATATTTTTGATCTCTGGTGTTGGATGTGAGTAATGGAAACTTTATAGGTGGTGAGTAATGGAAACATACAAACCCTAAACAAAGCATTTCATGTTTCAATCGTGTTTCATTTCTCACTGAACGAATCTTCATCACCTAAAATTGCTTAGAACGAAGATTGAGGAATAAAAAATTGAAGCATACGAAGGTTGAGAACACAAAATCATTGTGGTCTTTGAAAGTTGTAGTCGTTAGTGTTTCATTTTCTAGAAAGGTTTGTCCCACATGCCTTTCTCTTTCCCTTTTTTTAGAGTTGTGTCTTTTTCCTATGACCCATAGTGTTCACCTGCATCTAAAAAAGGCAATATAATAATGTGACTTTGTATGCATTTTATAGGGTTACACATTGAATAGATATTTAATACAGTCAATATTTTATTGACTTAGTAGTTGTAGTTATGTGAAATGCTTACAAAATTAACCCTTACCATATGTGTAATTTATAGGAGATGGGCTAGTTTAAGGTCATATTCTTCACCAAGGGTGCTTTTATAAAAAATCCCAACTTAAGATATGAAGGTGGAGATATTTATGATTTTACTGGACGAGACAATCATTATTGATCATTCTTTGAAGCTTGTGATCTAATTAAGGGTATTGATTCAGAGCTTAGTGTTGATGGTATGAAAATATGGTGGAAAAAAAAGGTGGTAGTATGGAAAAAGATCTTAAATCATTTAGAGCTGATGAGGATGCATCAATGCTATCTTTGTTGGATAAGAAGAATAAGTGTACAGTTGAAATCTATATTGAGGCCAAACCAACTAAAGGTGACTTAACATATATGGAGAGGTTAAAAAAGAAAAACAAGGGGCAAAAAATCTTGAGGATGATGAGAATGATGGTCAGTGCACTAAATCAAGTGATGAAACTATTAATGGCATACAGTTTGAAGACAATGAAGAAGAGAGAATGCACGGTTTTGATGAAGACTTTGGTGAAGGAGTTGATGAAGGGTTGGATGAAGCCGCTAATGGGAGAGATGATGTTGATGGTGATGCATGCAGATAACAAACCTTCATTAATTTTGCAACACTATAAATGGAAAAGGAGCATATCATAGAAGAAAACTACATGACTGATAAACTTGATAGTGGAGTAGATGAAGATATATATGATGGCAGGCCTGTATTAATTAGGTGTAATGAAGAAGAACCAATGACAAGGGAATTCACATTCAATGCCGGTATGGAGTTTTCCTCTCTGAAGCAATTCAAGAAATTTGTACTATAGTACAATGTTTTAAATGGTAGGGAGGTGATATTTGCTAAAAATGATGCCACGAGGTGCAGGGTTGTATGTAAGCATAAGAAGCTTTGTAACTACAATGTTTTGTGCAACAGGGTTCTAAGGAGCATAACATTCAAGATTAAGACTTTGTTTCATAAACATAAATGTGGCCGACAATTCTTCAAGAAGAGTGTTAAGGATGAATGGGTTGCTAAAATGATAGTTGACAACTTGAAGAACAATAATAAGATGAAGTTAAATGAAGTAGTGTCTGATGTAAGGTTGAGGTTTGTAACTAAGATAATTGATTGAAGGGATTTTAAAGCCAGACATATTTCTAGACAAATCGTAGAAGGTGATTCAAGTAAGCAATATAGTCTATTATGGTCATATGTAGCTGCGTTGAGGAGGGCTTCAATAGAAAACACATTTAAGTTGAACATTCATAGACCTGGACCAGGCTTGGGACTAAGGTTTGAAAGATGCTACATGTGCTTTGATGGAACAAGAAAAGCATTGACAAAGGTTGTAGACCGTTGAATGAATATGCATGATATATTACTCTAATTTTGTTATATTTTCGTAGGATTTAGAAGGGTGTTACTAATTCTTCGTTTAATCGACATATTTCACATATTTTGAAAATATCCAAAAAAATGTGTTTCACATATTTCGCATCTTTGCATTTTGTGTATATTTTTATCTGAACTTTTCATTTTAGACAATAATAGATATTTATTTTATTCACTTCTATTACTATGTTTTTATCATTTGAAAATATCCAAAAAAATGTGTTTTAGTTTTTAGTTTAATTTACTTTTTCATAATAAGAGGAATAATATTAAATAAATAATTTAGGTTGTTTTTACTTATTTTAATTCAATTAAAAAAGATTTAAAATAATATTGTTTGGTTTATATTTAATTTTATCTTTAGACAATTATAAAGTATTAAAAAATATCTATAAGGGTAAATACTGGACAAAATAGTATAATACAAATTTTTAAAGTACTAGACAACTTTTTATCTTGTACGATGTTTGATAGACAATTGACAAGATAAATAAAAATTTATTTTAATACCCTTTATAAATTTAATATTAGTAAAGGAGGGAGAGAGAGAGAGAGAGAGAGAGAGAGAGAGAGAGAGAGAGAGAGAGAGAGAGAGAGAGAGAGAGAGAGAAAATAAAAGTGTATTTTCATATTTTACATAACTTATATTAGGAACGCAAGGGTATTTTCATATTGTAAATATTAATAGAGGGAGATAGATTTTTTAATAAAGAATAAAAGGGTATTTTTGTATTTTAAATAATTGTACTATGGACAATAGGGTATTTTTTGTATTTTCATATTGTACATATTAATAGAGAGTATATTTAGTAGAAAATAAAAGAGTACTTTTTTGTATTTTAAATCACTTGTACTAAGGACAAAAATTTGTCTCATGGTTTGGTGAAGGACAAAAATTTCAGTTTTTGTCTAGACCTTAATCCTAATTTTTGTCCTGTCCTGTGAACAGTTTTTAAATCAAACGCATGACAATTAAAGTTGTATTGTTCAGTCCTTTATCTTTTGACAAATCAAATGCACCCTAAGGGGAAAATATGATTGAAAATTGAGTGAAACCCTAATTCAGTATAAATATAAAGGTTAATTTGGATTAGAGGGATTAGTCTTTCTTCTTTCTCAACCAATCCAAAATCAGAAAAAAAATAATTGAAAAAAAGATAAAATAAAAGTTGTGGAAAACGAAAAAGG